>NW_006920411.1:2895886-2975476 GCF_000344685.1 Gloeophyllum trabeum ATCC 11539 | reverse complement strand
ATAGATATGCATTGATGGCTGTAATTAGTAATACGCCCTAACCCTAATGCAGTTAACCCATAATGGGTCTACTACCCCTATGTCAGGTCCCATTCTCGTTACACAGTTCTTGATACTCAGAGTGTCAGGTAAGCTTGAGGGCATATGAGCTGACTTGTGGAGATCTAGAATCATATAATACGCCCTCATACAGCACTATTTCTGGAGTAAGGTCACCCTGAAGGGGCACTGGGACTTCTGTGAGTGAGGATACCTCACCTTTCGATGCTTGTTATACACCATTCAACTCCAGGATCATTCCCTCAGCGAAATCCGCAATATTGAAATTTCCACCCCTAAAAGTGAACGCTTACGTAATCCATCAAAAAATCGAAATTGCAGGATTACGCATATCTTGGCCAGGTTTATGTTTCAAATTTTTTTCTGGAGGTCTGCGGCGCCCTAATTAAGGCGCTATGGAGGCGCCGATCCTTAGTGACCGACACTGTACGCAATTAAAGGGTGCCAGAACCCCTCCCAAAGGAGGGGCACTCCCTGTTGAAGCATTGTGACTTGAAGGAGAGCATTGACTTTGTCTATAATAATAGTGGTTACTCCAACTGGTAGGACCGGAATCACATGACATTCTTCTCGATATGATATATTTATATGTGTTTGCACGGGGCACAGTAAAGCCAACTACATCACAACACCCTACAAAGGGTTGTCTTCCTCATGACCCATCACAATGCCAATTTACATTTCGGTCATTAGAGCATATTCGGTGGAAGAAATACTAGTACCACGGTGTTGAAATATTCCAAGCAAACGGAAGACGAGCGTGTTTGCCCTAGGCGGTCGGTTGCCCGAAGGGCAATCGCGTACAGTACATCAAGTAGATACAACAAATATATATGAATTTCTTATCACCTTATCAGTTGGGCCCGCCTGCGGCGGTCCCCCCCTGACCACGCGCAACACGTCGCGAGCTCGCAAGCTCGATCCCGACTCCCGAAATCCAACACACGGATCCTTATTCCTGGAATAGTCGACTGCTATTCCAAAACTCTGAGCTGGAACTGGCAAAGGAATCGGTTTGGAGACAATGTCATCAATTTATTGCCTTTTCTGGGAATAGGCACTCGAAATTTCGCCTCTCTCGGGGCAGACTATCGGAGCTGCTGCCTTATTCCAAACCACAGCTTAGTCTAATCCTAAAACTCGCTGGTATTTCTTCCACCGAATACACTCTATTGCAATTCATTGTAACGCATTGTAATGCCGGGCGGCTGGGAACTTTTCTCCGACTTGAAGTGCCCCTGCTCTGCAGGGGTTTCTGGGACCTCCACCCTACCGGCATTGGCCGATCCCAGCCACACCACTGCGGCACTACTGAGCGTCAGCCAACAGCACAAAGCCAACAGGCCCGACACAAGTACATGTATACATCTACTTAAGGGCAGCAGAGTAGCATCTAGTAACATCAACCTCAACGGTCCTACACTTAGTTGCAGGCAGCCAGCGCAGGGGCAAAGATGCCGACGTGAAGTCGGCACTTCCCAGTGGGAAATTGATTCCGAGATTTGTGATCGATTGTGGCTCGAGGTGGCTATGCCGCTTTACAGAAGCGCGTCAACGTGCACGGGCCACGCTTTGGTTGAACCCTAATTATAACCAGACCATATAAACCTCCTCTGCCACACATCCTGTGGCCCACTTTTCTTCCCCTTACCCACCACGCACATGTCTTCCAGCGTTGCATCGTCCTCCGCATCCGCCTCTACAACGCGGCCAGAACGGCGTCAACAGCGTCGGGATCCCAATCGCGGCATGGAGCGCGTGCTCTCGAGCACGACGGAAAACAAGGAGTGGAAAATTCAGCTCACGAGCACTCATGGTCCTGAGCTAACCGAGGAAGATTTCGACTTGGACGAAGCCAAGACTGCACGCCCACATATCCAGCGCGGTCACGCTGTTTCGTATCCCCTGGCGTCCGAGAAGGTTAACGATGAAGATGAGGACGACGATGACAAGGAGTTTCGGTCTCATCTGCGAGAATTTGTACCGTCTTATCGCCACGTCAACGTTACCGGACTGAGCGAGGAGGTCTATACTACGGCACTCTATGTCGATGACTCGGATAACGTCAGATTCTTCGATGTCATGGGGGAGATCGCATCCCGCAACCAGCTTACCTCCCACCTCCCCAAGAACGTGGAGGACATCCGGAAGGGACCAAAGTGCAAATGGAACGCAGAAGCGGTATCGAAGGAAAAGGTCGAAGACTCGGATGTCATCTACAAGCTGCCGTACCACCGGGTACTGGTTTCGACGCAGTATTTCGCGTCTCAAGTTGACCTTCTTAAATCGTTCAGGGATGCCATAGAAGGTACGTGCACCACGGTTGTCTCACCCGCTCCTTGCTAGTCAAACACTAATCATCCACATCTTCTACCACTAGCCCAGAAGTTCCTCTGGGAGTCCGGCGAAGTGCACGGCAACGTCGATCTCAACACGATGCTGACAGACGAGCACCGCCCAGGCGACAAGCGAGGGTCCCACAGAGGCTACCTATTTGATTATGAGCCCGCGCGTAGCTTCGCGATACCAGGGTTTGAGAACGTCAATTGGAGGCTGTTGATGAGTAGCGTGCCACAGATGCGGGAGTATATCCCGGACTTGATAAAGAAGACGAAGGGCATGAAGTTCGCGGACGATGAACCGGAGGAGAAGAAGACGTAATGCCGGCGACTGGGCGAAGTTCTTGTAATGTGTCTGTGTGGCTAGAGCTGTGAGTGGTCGTATGTTGTATCAGTGTGTATGAATCCACGACCCGCGAACGAGGCGGCCGACTCGATGGACGACACAAAATTTTACAAGGCTTCGAATGCCTTACGTGAAGTCAAAGGTTGTGACAATTGTTACCGTTCAATCATGGCATGGTCGCCCTTGAGAAGTCCAAGACAAATGTCCTTCGATTGTCAATCGTTCGACCAGAGAACATTGAAAATGTCTTTCGAGCCACGAAGGTGGTATTTCTCTTAACCAAATTGTCATGTCTGTCACTGTCGCATGGGAGCCGTATGCCATTCAACTGACTGTTTACTCGCCGTGAAGAGATGACAATCGTCGTCGGCTCGCGTCAGACGTCGAACTTAGCATGAACTGGCACAGCCACAATGTCAGGCCTACATGCTCGAGCGACGCACAAATACATCCTTACAAGTCGTCTATATGCGCAATTGGATGTGGAATGAATCACGGCCGCAAAATTGATTCTGTGCTCGCCACGATGATGATATTCAGCAGGAGTGTATCGGCACACCTGCCAGGAGTCAGCCACAAAAACTGTGGCTGATCTGGCCCGACTGCAGTCATCCACCAAGCAGGCTGACCGACCGGTCAACAGCCATGGCTGACCGCAATTCCAAACTGCATATGATGCCTGCTGCTGCTCTAACGTTCTTGTAGCTCATCCACCATCTAGCCCTCTTTCATCCGCCCGGCTGTCATACAATACCCCGATAGCCACCCTCACAGTGCCATGGACGGAAACGATCTTCGACTTATCTCTCCTGTTCTAATTCTTCTTATCGTCAGCATAGTGTCTATCTTTGGTATCTTTGCTCTTGGGTACTACTGGGGCCCCGCCCTCATTGCCCGCGCTCGGCTCTTCGTGGAGTCGAGTGCTTCTAACATTTCCTTTACTTGCCGCGGCAAGTTGTACGGCGAACACGATACCGTAGTAAGTGATTCACTCAACCGATTATAGCTCCTTCAGGTGGCTGACATCGTCATTGAAAGTTGGAAAACCAACAACGAAGCCTCGCGTTCTGGAAGTCACTCTGGCTCGCATACCAGGGATGGCTCCGACGAAGGGTACTTGTTGCAGTCCTTACTCCCACTGATTATCTTACTAACCTATTCACATAGCGACAGTCGTTGACTGAAGCAGCTTCCACCACTAAGGACGCGATTCTCCGCCTCCCTTCCTTTCTGCTTACCTCCTCTTCAGGCGCCGAACTCACTCTCCCGGAAGTGACCCCGCCCAACCCGGAAGTACTCACCATTGACGAGACACGCATCCCCAACCCGCGCTTCCTCAACATCTACTGGGAACGCCGTGAAACACCGCAACTGCTGGTTAGCTTCACTGACGGCCTCAAGCGACTCTACCCCACATGGGGGCGGCGCCTCCCCAGGTTTGCTGAAATCGGCGAAAATGAAGTGTCTGAACTGCCACCCCAGAATCCGGCCTTTCTGATGGCGAAGTCGTGGCTTGATTGGATGTGCGAAATTTGGGAGGCGAAGGCCAGCGCGACGACCGACCGACCTTCGGAGCAGCAACACTCTGTCCACGTCGAGCATCAAGCGCCTGCCACTCCTTCGAACTCCATTAGCTCTCTGGATTCTCTGTCCGTTCTGGACCCGGTTCATCATGTATCCCCGTGGGTCATCGATGCTGCGAGGAAGGCGGCGTCCAATCGTGCTCAGTCGCCCAGGAAGAGTGCCCTCAAGGCCCTTAGGCTCTCCACCACCTCATTAATTACTGGGCCGTCTGCGACGCCGAAGGCGATTAGGAGGGCCACCCTCCCCCTTCCCGATGGATCTCCAGTTATCAGGAATGAGTTAGAGAAGATGCTTGCGGACTACAAGCGCTTCTCGTTGCCGGCCGACTCCTCAGGTGCACCGGTCAACTGGGACAAGGACGTCGGGGCTGGTGGGTACGGGAAGAAGGGCAGAACGTTCACAAGGAAATTCTACAATCTCAGCAGGGGCATCCACCGGATCCCCGTGGTCGCCGACTACGTCGAGATGGGATGCAAGACTGCCGAGGAGGTCTATGACAAGGGTAACGAGACTATCTTCGCCGCGCCTTCAAGTCACACTATAACGGATTCTGCGTCCGACCTGGCCCCAGTTGAAGGAGATGTCACTGTCCACAGCAACTCTGGTTCTCTCTGTAGCTGCAAGGACGGGCAGGAGCCTCAGGAAGAAGATATCACGGAGGCTTTCACTGAGCGATCTCACACCGGGATCGAGGACTCAGACGATAGCGCTACTCTGATAGGCAACACGTTTATGAAATTGGGGTCACGCTTCGGCTTTTCGAGCGTCTCCAGCGTCGACCTGGCCGACCTGCTCAAGGATGACTCGTCGCCGCCTCTTCAGTACCCCATCGTTCCTCTCCCCAAGGTCAAGAAGGTGAACGGCGTCCCCACTCAGCTGCCCGCCCCTCCGGAGAACCCTATCTTGGATACTGAGGTGACTGTGATGCCTGCGGCACCCGATGTGATCGTGACACTTCCCAGTAACGAGCGGGTCCAAGTACTCGAGCCCGTCGCTGCACCTGTGATCATCACTACTCCGAGCAAGGTTCAAGAGGTCAAGCCTGTCAAACCTGCGTGTCCTCATCCTAGCAGCACTGTCAAGCCCGCCGGTACGCGACCCCGGGGGAGGAGCGGGTCTGTCAAAGCAGCACCGATAGTCGCGAAGTCTGTAGTAACCCGTTCCCGGACTGACTCCATTCGCCAGGCAAACGAGGTCAAGCCCGCTGCACGCCACAGGAGCGGCAATGTCAAAGCCCCTATGGTCGTCGTGAAGCCCATTGTTACTCGCCCTACTAAGCCCATGGCTCCCAGCTCGAAGTCCAACCTCGTCAGTACCAGCAGTGTCCAGGCGAGCACCTCTGCCCGCGGTCGCGCTAGAAGCGGGTCAGTCAAGGTAATTGTCAAAGATGTTAGGGCTACGAAGCCTGTCGTTACCCGTCCGCGAAGTGGGACTGTCCAGTCTTTGGTCGCTGAGGTCCGGACGAACAAGCCTACTGTTAAGGTCCTGGTGCAGAAGGACGTAAAGGGGAAGGGTGCCTCTGGGAAGGAGAACATTTCTGTTTCTTGGAGATAGAGGAAGACATCCGGGATCCGCGAGCATATCAAGGAAGAAAATAAGAAAACCCAAGCATTTCTATCGTATATTCTCCTAATCTTGATGTAATCAGGCCTCTCATGTCCGCCGCTTCTCCCTTTCCTTCCTGGGTTTTAGGGATCATCTGTCGAATTCTGTTCTGTTCTAGTTTCGTGGAGTCAACTTCCACTGCCAAAGGTACGCTCACGGTATCCATCACCACGATTGGTGCGAGCACGCATGCTGATCATATCCCGATAGCTTGTCTTCGCTATATGTGACCTCAGCTGCATCTCCCTGCAATCTGCGGTTCAAGGGTCCCATCTTCGATGGCTTCCTTGAGCTGTGCCTGTCCTCAATGTTAATGTGGGTACTGTGAATGTTTTCTGTACTCGATGTTCTGATGAGCAGTCATCTAGTCATCCCCTCGGTCGACAACACGCGCAAATGCCGTTCAAGCATTCACTCCCGTTCCACCGAAGGCCTATCGAGCATTTCAGCACTCAGCAGACCAAACACCAGACGGGAGCAACGCCAATACCAACAGTGTTGTGCGGGAGGTGGTAAGGGTCCGACCCCCTTGCAGGCGGGACTTGATCACCCCGTCCTTGGCCTCCAGACACCGCTATGCGTTGTCGCCATGTAGCTGTAACTCGCTCAAGGAACACCACCGGCAGTTTGTCGATTCCTGTGCTTTCCGGCTGTCCTTTGTTTCGTCTTCGGGAGGAATACTGGGATTCGAATGAAACAATACCTGGCGTGAAGAGCTCAAAGGATGCGCAAGACAAGGCACCGGATGAAGGGATGGAACGAGTGATGTGGGGAAGGAGTGGGATTAGAGCGTAGTGTAGGCTACCCTGACCTTTACTTCTATTCCTGCTCCAAGAAGTGTATATGTTTGTCTTAGGGTGCCCGTTGACTCGTACAGAGGAATTCATACCGATGTTAGGTCTTGTCTATTGTAGAATGTATACCCCGCTAGCAAGTCCAGCCAGCAGGTGCTAAGGGCGTCGATAAATGCACGGATAAATAGGCTTCAATGAACTGACATCATATGGTGTGCACTGGATGACTCTGTGCTATAGACTGAGAAAAAACACTAACATGAACGGAACAATAACACACCCTAAGATGGTAGAGCCCTTGGAGCCGTCGGGATCAGCGAGGCTATGATGATCCAGGCTCTTCCAGCATATTTCCTTAGCTTCAGGAAGATATCATATGCATGTCGAAGGACGAGTGCCTTACCTGGCCAGCGCATCCGACCATGAAGAGCGCGATTCGGCCTACTTTGTCGATGACGATGAGGGTAGGAAGTGTGGAGACGAATGACGTGACGGAGAAGAATCCTTGGAGGATCGGAGAGTCAGCATGGTGGGCTTCTATATACGAAGAGGTGTGTATTTAGTACAATGAGAACTGTCATCAGTCAGGACAGGGAAGGTCACCACAGGACGAAACTTCAAGTGCTTCGCACGACTTCAGACTGCCGTGTCTTCCAACCTTGAGGCATGTTTGCAGTAGAGTCGGGACGTAGTACGTGATCCTGACAGCAAACATATCAGTTGGTGGACACGAGACATGGCCGCGGCGCTGCTCACTCATCTACATCAGTAGGTTATTGGCATACCGCGAGAAGCATCGCCAGCCCTACTCTTCGCGGGTGTTGCGTCGGTCCACTGGTAAACAACTAAGCAAGGCGGTTCTTCGCCCCGTCCTTCGTCTCCAGCTCCTCGGCCTCTAGAAGTGAAATCAACATTATCATACCCGTCAAGAAGAACAGACCGTAATAAGCGGTATACCAGTCATTTCAGTCATAACCCGGCGCACTTCCGGGGTCTCTGGCGCTGCATTGTTCAAGTTCCCAATGAGACGTATAACCACTGCTTCCGCCTCGTCGTTGCGCCCGTTCGACACGAGCCACCGGGGCGACTCTGGCAGAACAAGGCAGAAGGCACCGGTGACGATGGCGAAGACGATCTGGGAGGCTAGTGGGAAGGAGAACAGTCTGCTGGCGAGTAGTTGATCCACTTATGAAATAAAGCTATTAATAATAGCTCCTACCGAACAGCCCAACCTGAGAAAGGAAGAGCTCGAGAGTGGCGATACAAATTACGGTGGCTATGTAGCCGCCGGAGTGCATTCTACGAGATAGGTAGGTACGGTGTTTGTCTTCACCCTGTCATTGACTAGGTATCTACACGTATCATTCGAGCTGACTTACCTGGATCCCCACCCCCATTCCGCTTAGGCGTCCAGCAATTAATTCGCCATACGTATTGCTTGTAGCCTGCAGGATGGCGCCGACAATGACCAGAACGCTGGGACACTCAGATGACCACACGTTCGAGTAGCCAGAGTTAGTGGTACTAACTATCCCACTTGTATTGTGCGTCTCCGACCGAGGAGAACGCCTATACTGTACAGAGTACCAGCAGCGCATCGATGGCTCCGCCGACATCGAATAAGGAACAAAGGCGTTCATTGCCACTCTCAATGTTTGCTAATTTGAGCAGCACAGCCACCGATATCGTCCGAGTCGACTCGCAATTAGACAGACTCAGTAACTTGCCAGCACTGCGTAGCTGTATTATACGCATAATTTTGAGGCTTCCCTTTGTGCAGGCTACTGGATGCATATGAGAAGATGCAAACTTCGTCGCTACTGTCAGCGGCTGAGAACTTCAGCGGCCCTCATTAGTATTTTGACCGGTCGCCATCTAGACACGATCAGCGAAGGTGGGTATTCCCTCTTGGATAACCGTGGCTGACCGTTCTATGGCTGACGGTCGATCAGTGTCAGCCTCTAGTACAAGGCGTATAAGAGATGGTGGTATGCTTCCAGGTTTCCCAGTTCTGTACAACCATCTCATACCTCCAAATCCCCATCGCCAGCCCATAACGTCCGTTAAACCTCGGAAACATCGTCATGGACTTTGCTATCCTCTTCCACCCTTGGATCCTCATCTTCATCTTTGGGAGTCTACTGGCTCTTGCCTTTGCCTCTGGTCACTACCTGTTCCTCGTTATCCGGAGTGTCTTCTCCGGTTACCACCGCATCCCTGACCCGCCCTTGACGGGCATTGGGAACAATACCAGCCCCTTCTCGGTCAGTGGTCACATTAAATTCACCAATCATATTGACTAACGCGTGCGTACCCAGTGGTCTCGCTGGATTGACAGCATTAATGGCTGGCTCAAGCACAGGGTGCGCGTAGTATCCACTGCACGAAGCACCTCACTAAACGCACGTTGACAGGCCTTCAGATGTGCCCTGCGGCTGACCGACGTAAAGTACTCCATCACTGAGTTCTTCGAGGATACCCCCACCCTGCTTTTGACCTCTCCCTCCGGCACCGACCTGCCGCTCTCAACGGTGTGGCAACCCCTCGTCGGGTATCGTCCACGGATCCCGGATCCCTGGCTTCTCAACACCCGCTGGCGCCCCTGCAAGACTCCCTGGCTTTGGGTCTCTTTCAGCAGTGGACTCAAACGCCTGTATCCGTCCTGGGAAGCGATACCCGTTTGCGCGAAGGTTCGAAGCGATATAATTTGTGAGCCCGTCGCGATTAAGGCCGACACGAAGCAAACGGACAAGCTGCGCGAAGAGGATGCCGACGAAGTCGAAGATCGCGCCCGCGAGTGGAACCGCGAACAGCAGGTTGACTCCGTATTAGAGTGGATCGCGGACGTGGCTACGACCCCACAGATGTACACGCCTATCTCTGTTCTGCCGACGCTAGTATCTCAATGGACCGAGCCCAAACCGAAGCTTGCACCTAGGCCGAGGACGGCCCCTTTCTGGCTTGTCGAGCAACCCGCCCCGAGGACTACGAAGAAGGGTCCTGCATTATTTGCCGGCAACACCGTACTCAAGAAGGCCGACTTCCAACGGATGCTCGCTGTCACCCGAGTGCGGAGCGCGTCAGTACCCAGCCGGGCGCCGACTACGCAAAGGGAACCCACGATCAGTCGGCGATTCAGCTTGCCTGGGGAGGACCTCCGGCCGACCGTCAACTGGGAGCGGCGAGATGAGAGCCGGATAAAGGAGCTTCGGGAACTGGCACGGACCATGTTCGCGCCTGTCCCTGCACCTCAATCTCAATCTCAGTCTCAACCTCTGCCTCTGTCGGACTACTCTCCGAAGCCTGTGTCGATTCCTGTCCCGCAGGAGTCTGCGCCCGTTCCTGTCCTGGAAGACTCTGCCATCTTCACCATTGGTTCTTGCGACAGTCTGGACGGTGCTGTGGACGACGTACCGATCGCTGCGCCTACTCGTGCCGCCGTCGTGGAAGTGCAAGCCGTGTCGTCTGAAGTTACCTAGCCTTCTGCTGTTATCGTGGACAACCCTGCCGCCGAAGAACCCGTCTATAAGCCTGTGATCCACGAAGACGCCTCCGTCTTCGAGCCGGAGTACGAATACGCTGCTGTTCTCTTCTCAAGCCCCGCGTTGGACAGCAAGGCGCCCTTCAACGACGACTCAGGCTTCTTCTCCATTGGTTCTCTGGACAGTCTCGCGGATTCTGAGGACGACGAGCCACTCGCTATCCGGAGGTTGAGCCTGCTGCGGGAGTCGACGTCGCCCCTTGCCTAAAGCCCGATCCCTGCCTAATGAAGTTCTCAAAAAGAAGATAACCCAAAAACATACAAGGCTATCATATACCCGTTTAGTCTCATCCCTCCATCATTTTAATCGGGCCTCGCATGTCCGCCGTTTCTCTCTGTATGTCTGTTCTCTCTGGGTCTTACGGATAAGCGTATAAATCTTGTTGTGTGTGTATTCCGAAGAGTCGATATTCTATATCCAAGGTGCGCAGTCTCTCAGGCCGTACTCATGATTTTGTACTTACTGACTCTGTTGATCACAGTGGCCGTCATAGGCTCGCCGCTGCCAAGAACCGTTATCAACGGGACCCAGCTTAGATATCCATCCATTCACCCATCTGCAGAGCCTCTCCTGGTGACAGTGTGAGTATCTCAGCGCCGTTGCCCGTCTCCTGCTGACAATTTCTCCTCCAGCCATGTTTCTGCTCATTCAAGTCCGAGCCGATGGAGTAATGATTGAATAGCCTCTACCAACCACCGTGATAAAGCCCAATGCAAACCCTTGAATCCCACCGATTTCCACTCTCGTGAGGCCGAACAAGGAGAATGACGACGCTAGCGAAGGTGGTGAGAGTCCGATCCTCTCACCGGCGGGGACCGATCACCCCTGTCCTACGGCCTTCCATATTTGCTATGCGATGTCAAGTCGATTTCGAATTACAGTGTTCGTTGCGTTGGGTGGGTGATACGGTCGTTAAAGACGTGGATAGTTGGTGCCAGGATATCGGATAGGGATGTAGAATCAACGGCCGGGACGATGAGTTGTATGGCTCTCTGTTCGTGGCCGAGTTGTACACTGTGATCAGCGGGCTTGGAGTGAATATCGACTCTGGGAATCACATAGGACATGACTGATATTGTCTTGTGGGCCGTCTCCTTTTTAGTAGTTTAATTAGTAACTATATAAAGTTTTCTGCCTGGATATTAATCCTCAACACCCCGGCGGGACCAGACGCAAATGATGGACTTAGGGGCAAGTGCCATTCGAGTGCTCGAGGAGCTTGTATCATATTGTGGCCTGCCAGAACTTAAACTCAGAGGGCAGAGCGGATTCGGAGCTTGCGTGTTCTGACCGTGTGAAGTCAAATGTCTCCGAGCGTCGCCTAACAACTTGGACTCGACTTCGACTCAGTCACCGTCTAACTACTGCTACAATCTGTTCTTCCTCGTATTGGCTTCCCCTAAATTTTACAGTCCAACGCGAGGCAAGTGCATTGATCCATTCGTTATGGGTTCTGCGAGTCTGGACATGCATGACTAGCACCGGCGATGCCGTTGCAATGTGGACTGACAGAGGGTCAGCCTCCTCGTCAGCCAACGGGAGATATGCATAAATACTGCGCTCTACCTTACTCGCTTCTTATCACTCTGCCTTCACGAGCTCATCCGAGGACTCACTGGATCGACCTATCTGTGTACTCGATACATCGTCGACCATAGTCATGGACTTCGACCTTCCTCTCTGGGCTTGGATCGTCTTAGCGGTCTTTGGCATCTCTATTCTTGGTCTGGCCGCTGTATTGGTCTATCCTATCATCTTGTCTGTCAAAGAGTCTTCTCAGGTCTACGAAGCTGCTCCTGCTGGCCAGGACGCCCGCCGCCGTTTTACCATTCTCTCGGTGAGCATCTGATGGTACAGAAGCGCGATTGACTCAGGTGGCTGACACGCAACTTAGTGGTTCACGAAGGAACATAGGTATTCGTTCCCCACGAAGGACACAGTTACTTGCATCCGGGATTGGTGCGAACAGGAGGTGCGGAGGGCAGCTCACATTTCATTCGCATACTGACCCCGCTCCCAAAGAGCTTGAGTCCCACGCGTAACTCCCCTGCGGAAAGCAACGGCCCGGTGTTGGCTATTTCCTCGACCGCCTCTCCCGCCGCACCAACGGAAGAGCCCTTCCAGCCCATATGGACTGAAGAAGATATCCGCACCTCCACTCCACCCAGGAAGAAATGGTCCGTGGCCAACTCCGCCTGCAAGGACACTCTCCGGAGCAACGAGAGGCAGACGTGGCCCATCGCCGAACCCATTATTACACAAGCCAAGCGGGCTGCTGTGGTGAACTCGGACTACCAGAAGTGTCTCAGACAGGGTCGGAGGTTCAGCTTACCTGTAGAGCTCCTCGGTCCGACGCTGAAGCAGACGCCAGAGGTCGACGCTAGGAAGAAGGTCGAGATTGAACTGTTCTCCCAGGTCCTCGACGAGAGTCCCTCTGCCACTGCTGCAGCTGATGTTCTGGTACCCACCCCGTCCAAGAAGGCTGTCGTAGTAAACTCGGCGTACCAGGAGTCGCTGAAGTCGGGTAGGCGATGGAGCTGGCCGCTGAACCAGGTGACTAGAGCTGCGGTGGTGAATTCGGACTACCAGGCATGTCTCAAGGCGGGGAGAAGGCGCAGCTTACCTGTGGAAATCCCTGTATCGACTACAGTGCAGGAAGTCAAGACCGAGGATGCCGTCTTCGCCTTTGATCGTCCTTCCTCTCCCGTGTCTTCTCTCGCTACCGCCGTCGGCCAGGACCTGCTCCGCGCTCTCGAAAGCAGCTTCAGCTTTGTCTCTCCGGACACACCTGCCGAACTTGAAGTGCCAGCTCCAGCGGACGTCGAGATGGAGGAAGCCGAGAAGTCCCTCGTGTTCGAAGTGCCCGATCGGGCACTCACCATCACCAGCGAGGACTCCCCAGAGACTCTTGTCAAACCCGAGGAGCCAGTGGTCGAGAGCATCCACGTAGAGGAACACGAGAAGTCTCTTACGTGTGAAGACCCAGTTCAGGAGCCCCTGGTGGTTGCTGCCTTCGCGGTTTCCGTTGGCTCCGATGTACTTTCCGCCGATGACCCCTGTGTCAAGCCCGTCCCTGCCGTCGACGATGCGATGGATTTTCCAGTGACACCGGTGGAAATCACGCCTGAGGCTGCTGTACCCGTCGCCATCGTCTGTACTGTAGAAGCGTCTATCGTCGCTGCTTCGGAGTCCTCTCTTTCTTCCACGGAGACTGCGGCTGAGGTATCTTTCGTATCGACCGGGAGCATCAAGGACCTCGAGGTGTCCGTTACCGCTTCGGAGTCCGCCAGCTCTTCAAGCGCCTCCTCCGCCTCCTCGCTCTCCGACATCGTCGCTTCACTTCCGGTCTTGCCGTCCACCACCGAAGTGCGCTCCAAAGCCCCGAAGATCCCTGCCAAAGGCAAGCGAATCTCCCCCGTTTCCGCTGCCAAGCGAGTCCCACCCAAACCCAAGGCCGAGGACGGGACGAACGCGAAACGTACCCGCAGGCGACAGGTGGTCACTAGCAACGTCACGATCCCGGCTCCTGTTCCCCGGGCCCGCCCGTCACCTGTCAAGAAAGACGAGGGGGAGAAACCAACGCCGACGTTCAAGCGGCACGCGATGGTGCCGTGCCCCAAAGCCGTCGCAGCCGTGAAGAAGGCCGAGGAGAAGGAAAAGGCTGTGTTCAAGAGGCACGCGACGGGTTGTCCCAGGGCAGCTGTCGCCACGAGGGAGGTCAAGAAGGCTGGCGAGGTGAAAGCAGTCAAGCCTGTTGGTTCAGGCGTGGGGAGAGGCAGCGGGCTTAAGCCGAAGGGTAACGCCAGGAGCCCCAAAGTGAAGGCTGCGGGAAAGGAGAATGTTGGTGCTTGGCGATAGAGTATGTATACGTTGTAATTGTATCATTTTTTTCCCGTCTTTCAAGTTCTTATATTCTGCTTTATGTACTCTCTTCCCATATAATCATAGATGTATCATGATATTATTCCCTATTTTATTTGAGACTGTTACCGTTCACGGGCTGCTATAGCTATCAGGTAAGACCTCGGGCCTCACGGACACCAGATATGACAGACCGGCGTCACTTTCCGCAAAATATCTGACTGCCACCGTATCCCACTATGACAAGGGTTAGCGGTCGCACGTTCTTCTTCCTCGCCGTCCCTTCGCTCGTCATAGAACAATGCCGCCGATGGTCCTGATCGAAATCCTCGATCCTGGGCGCCCTTGCGGCTGACAACCAGTCTCCGTACATAAAGATGCGATGGCGGCTAGCAGACAGCTTCTCGCCTCATCCGCCAATCCGACGACGCAGGCCCTGCGTCCGGCATCAAGCCTGCCTAGCTCGTCGGCATCCAGTTCAGCGCTTTCGACCAGCCCAGCGTCCGGGACCTCGCGTTACTCAAGCATCAATCCCACTCGCTCACTCGCCAATAGTTCGGACGCGATATGAAGTTCAAGGGCCTGGGGAAGAAAGCCGACAAGGAGAACGCGACACCCACGAAGGTTACGGACTCGACGAGGAACACTTTGGCGGAGGAGAGCAGCCTAGGAACACGGGGGCAGGGTCAGTCCACGAGGGCTACCAGGAGGTACGCCTGCATATACGAAGCGCAAAGGTTCGACCTGCCTTCTCCAGGGCTCCTGGACAACAGCCCGAGGACCAGGGCGCGCGGCGCTAGCAGCCTCCCGGTGGAATGGGGACGTACCGCTATGGAGCAACACTGTCACAGACAGAGAACCGTACCTGGAGAGGACGACGGGTGGGAGAGGGAGATGAGGGATGGCCTTGACAGTCTCCAGCTGCAGATCAAGGAGCTGGACGACCGCTTCCTCGCACGGCGCATGTCCGAAGGAGGCGAGGTTCAGCAGTGCGCGACCATTTCGAGAAACCAACGAGAGTACGTCCTACCCACACCGCCATACAGCCCCACGGAGGCGATATTCCCGAGCGTTCAAGGGAGCGGAGAGCCGTTGTCGCCTTCGGCCAGTCCCGGTACGGATAGAGAGGATCTTTGGGATCTCATCCTGCAGTTCCCGCCTCCGCCGCCACTCTTGAATCTTCCTAGGCATTCGTTGTTGTCTCTCGGAATGGCGGAGCCTCGTCCTAGCGGTTTTGTCCCGGAATCGCGAGGCTTGCAGACGCCTCCAATGACGCCTCTCGCCGACGGACACAATCCGCGCCGCCGCAAGTCCTTCGAGTTGGAGTCGATAGACCAGCTGCTGTTGGACCCCACGGCGTTCCAGGCACCTAGTCACTCAAGGAGGCCATTGATGGAGAATCCGGGACGGTACAACCAAAGGCCTAGGAACCAGAGGTCGGTTACCGCGGGAAAGGAGAATTTTCCAGTTCAGAGAAGAGGTCAGGCGTAGATGGTGGTGTTATGATACAGCGAGTGGGCGCTGACAGGGGGCAGTTGGTGGGCAGTTAGTACCTCATGTAGCACAGAAACGTCTGTATTTCGCATTATACCCGTCTGTTATGTTGTCTATTGGATTACAGCTTGATTTAGACCATCATTTTGTTGTCGAGGAGTGCTCCAGCTAGGTGAATTTGAGAGAGTGCGCGCAAGTCCATTTTCCCACGCAATGACGAGTCCTGATATGGCAGTAGAATTACTCAGAATGGCTATGTCTGTTCGAGCACGACATCCTGCTATGCCGGTGCTCTAGAGAGGCACTTTTCAGAGACATGCTTGAGAGACACTCGCCACCACTACGCAGCCCCCTTTTCTTGCCGCCATTCCTGACCTTGAACATCTTCACCTATAAGTACATACATCGAACTGCAGTCATTGACTGACTCAGGCTTGGTACCTCCGGAAATCTGGCAAGTCTCCCGGGACGTATGTACGCTGCGAAATGCTCTTTTTCCCCTCCATGTACTCGAATAACCCAAGGTGGTCGTGTCCATTTTCCATGAATCCCGCTTCGCGACGCTATGGATCACAACGCAGCGCAGCTCATAATTCTCACGATTCAACATACCGTCAACTAAGGCACTGCCGCAGCATCAGCTGCACCTGCTGCAGACACGTCGACCAACTCACGGACTCCTTTCCTTACTCTTCGCTTCGGAGCTGAGCTCTCTCGTACCGTTTAATTGCTTCTAGTTCAATGAATCCGACCGTAAGGTCGAGGAGGCCGGCTTCACCCCCTCTTGGTCATGCACCGAGATATCCTCACGTTCGGGACGGTCATCTAGACGCAGATGCGCGAAGGGAGGCGGCGTCAAAAGGGTTCACCAGGAGAGATATTGGACGGAAGAGCTTCCCCCCAGGCGGACTGAATATTGCGCCAGCAGAATGGAAGGTGTTGTTCATCATAGTGGTCGTAGCGGTCTTGGTTCGGTTATTCCGCCTGCCGCAACCAAATAGCGTTGTGTGAGTACATACCTCATGGAAGAAGCTTTCTTGTAACTGAATCCCTATATGCAGCTTTGACGAAGTCCATTTTGGCAAGTTCGCCTCAAAGTACATCAAATCCCAGTACTTTGTGGACGTACACCCACCCTTGGCCAAACTATTAATCACTCTGGCTGGTTTCGTTTTTGGATATGATGGAAACTTTGACTTCAAGGACATTGGAAAGTGAGCGCTCATTTTGTCATTACAAGCGTGTCTTAACCGTACTAGAACGTATGAGCGCGTTCCCTACGTCGCTATGCGGCTTGTTCCCGCGATTATGGGCGTCGCAACTATCCCCCTCTCCTACCTCACCATCCGTGCCCTTGATTGCCGCGCAACAACTGCCATCCTCGCATCCCTCTTCCTCACCTTCGAAAACGGGCTGATAACCCAGTCCCGGCATATCCTCCTCGACTCTCCCTTAGTCTTCTTCACGGCTCTCACCGTATTCGTCTGGGTCGGGTTCTGCAACGAAGATAAGCATCAGCCGTTCACGGAGTCGTGGTGGACATGGTTGATCTTGTCTGGTCTTTCTCTCGGTGCCGTGGTCAGCTGCAAGTGGGTCGGTCTCTTCACTATCGCGACCGTGGGTGTGAGTACTCTCAAGCAGCTGTGGCTTCTTCTCGGCGACCTGCGTGTGTCACCGCGGCTCTGGATGAAGCATTTCTTGGCAAGGGCGCTGTGCCTGATCGCCATACCTATTGTGTTCTACATGTCCATGTTTGCGATCCACTTCTTGATTTTGTCGAATTCTGGAGACGGCGACGGCTTCATGAGCTCTGAGTTCCAGCACACGTTGAATGGGAGAGGTATGGCGGATACGTATGCGGGTGAGTGCTTGGCTATCATACCTTGGTGGAATATTCAGCCCACATGCTACCAGATGTCGCGATTGGCTCCACGGTCACCATCCGTCACGTCAACACACAAGGGGGCTATCTACACTCTCACCCTCACAACTATCCCGGCGGGAGCAACCGTATGTCTCGGCTTCGTATGGTCACCAGCTTACTGACAACACCGTGCAGAGCAACAGGTCACCCTCTACCCACACCGCGACGCGAACAACGACTGGCGGATCTTCAACGCCAGCTCCGAAGCCGACCCGGACTCGGACCTGCCCTTCGGCGAGCCGCTGACGTATATCACGCCGGGCATGCGCCTCAAGTTCCGGCATATCTCGACGCAGAAGTACCTGCACTCGCACGAGATCCGGCCGCCGGTGTCGGACGTGGACTTCCAGAACGAGGTGTCGGGCTACGGGATGCCGCACTTTGTCGGCGACGCGAACGACGACTGGATCGTCGAGATCGAGAAGGGTGACAAGCGCGACAGGGAGAGCGGGAAGCGCCTGCGGACGCTCCGCACGCAGTTTAGGCTGCGTCATGCGCTGACGGGGTGTTATCTGTTCTCGCACAAGGTCAAGTTGCCCGAGTGGGGGTACGAGCAGCAAGAGGTGACGTGTAATAAGAACGCTGTGAGGGACAATTCGTTGTGGTTTATTGAAACGAACTGGCATCCGGATCGTAAGTCCTCCATCGTATACATTCCCGTCCACTGAGTCGGTTGTACTGAATTGATCATGCAGTTCCGGCTGATGCTGAGAAGGTCAACTACCGACTTCCTGGTTTCTTCGGCAAGTTCCTTGAATTGCAGCAAGTAATGTGGACGACGAACGCTGGCTTGACGGATCGGCATACGTATGACTCGAGGCCCGACGCATGGCCGCGGCTGAGACGTGGTATCGTAAGTCCAAACTGGTGTATCACTACGTGGTATTTACTCATACCTCCCCTACAGAACTTCTGGGTAAAGGACCACCGCCAGATTTATCTGCTGGGGAATCCCACTGTATGGTGGCTGAGTACACTCGCAGTCCTAGCCTATGCATCCGTCCGAGGCTTCCTCATCCTGCGTGCGAAACGTGGATACAGAGATTTCGAGAACAGTTAGTCGTAAGATGCACTTTGCCGGAATTATACTGACCATCTCGTTCACTTTCAGCCAAGGTGGTGAAGTATGACACTCTCTGCGGGTTCCTCTTTGTCGGTTGGGCACTGCACTATTTCCCCTTCTTCCTCATGGGACGACAGCTCTTCTTGCACCACTATTTCCCGGCTCTCTACTTCGCGATCCTCTTATGCGCTGCTGTCTTCGATCTGGTAACGTCGAATTTGCGCCCACGCGTGCGCCTGCAGATAGCAGCGGTCCTTATCCTTCTCGCCATCTGGAGTTTCTCGTACTTCAGTCCAATTGCGTATGGCAACCCGTGGACGAAGTCAAAATGTAATTCCGCCCGGTGGCTCAAGACCTGGGATTTCAACTGGTACGTGGGGTTGCTGTCCTACCCGAGCGCGACATGGTGGCTGATAGAGAGTCTTATTTCCCATAAGCAATGACTTCCTGGATGACGTGAGTTATAGAGCAAAGCTCGAAGGGACCGTTCAGTACTAATTGCCCTACAGTATAGCCAGTACTACGGTAAAGCCGCTACTCCACAGAGATCGAGCACTCCTGTTGTCACCGTCGGGGGTGAAGCTGGTGGCCGCGCTCCCGTAGTCGTGCAGGACAACAAAGTCGGACAGGGCATCGTCCCTGACTCCCCCGACCCGCAAACCTCAAGCATTGCTGTAGGCCCGGAACCTGGGCGTGATATCTTCGCTGCTCAGCCTGTGAAGGATATCAAGAGTGAGCCTCCGGTGGATCGCCCTGCTGTGGCTGAGAGCAAGGAGATCAGCTCTGTCATCACCGAGCCGCAGCCGACCACGGCGGAGAGTCAAGCTGCAGATACGACGTCAGTAGACACGACGAGTGCTGCAGCTGCTGATACCTCCTCGACAGCTGAAGTGTCGACAAGCGTTGGGGATAACGCGCCTCATAAGCAGGAGGGCCCGTTGGGCGAAGATGAATCGGAAGCTGATCGTGCGCGAAAGGAGCTATACCCTGAGGATGCGAAGAGGGTATGAAAGTTGTGTAGACGTCTGGGGGTGGACCTCTGGTGCCTGGGTGTAAAAGTAGCAGTTCGATAATTATTTAGGGGTTCTTGTAATCGTGCACCTACAACTAGTATTCCAGCATTGCACGCTTGCTCGCATCATGGACTTTTATGTATTTCCTAGGGTAAGTCTGGCATCCTTAATTGTGAACCGACTTAGCACAGAGTCGACTCAGGCCTTCGCTCTATCGGTGCGGCAACACTAACGATTATACATCTATAGATGAAACTAAATGGCGGGATGATATATTACATGAGAATATAAAGGAGAAAACTACAATCAGTACGTCTTGCATTCAACATTCTCCTTTCCCGCAGCCTTCACTTTGGGGCTCCTGGCGTTACCCTTCGGCTTGAGCCCGGTGCCTCTCCCCACGCCAGAACACACCGGTTTGACTGCTTTCACCTCGCCCTTCTTGAGCCCCCTCGAGCCTCGTAGCGACAGCTGCCTTGGGACAACCCGTCGCGTGCCTCCTGAACACCGGCTTTTCCTTTTCCTGGACCTTCCTCAATGCAGCGAGGGCTTTGGGACACGGCACCCTCGCATGGAGCTTGAACACCGGCTTCAGCTTCTCCTCCACCTCGACCTTCTTGATAGGCGAAGGATGGACCCGGGGGAAAGGGGTGGGCATCGCCACGTTGCCAGTGACGACCTGCTGGCCGCGTGTACGTTCTGCGTCCTTCTCGTCCTCGGTTGGCGGGGGCTTGTGCGGGAGACGCTTCGTAGCGGACACTGGCGACACACTCTTGCCTTTGACAGGGAGCTTCGTGCCCTCCGGGTGAACTTCGCCGGTAGAAGGACAGACTTGGTGTGCAGCGGCAATGTTGAGGCGGAGGAGGGGGTTGAGGATCTGGTGGACTCCAAAGCGGTAAGAGACACCTCGAAATCCTTAATGCTCTCGGTCGACGCGAGGGATACCGCGGCCATATTCGCCGTGGAAGAAGTAGAGGAGTCCGAAGTAGTGACGACAGTGTATTCGACACCCGAAAATCATCGGCAGAGACGCCGACGACGTGCACTGCAGTCACTGCAGCAGAGGGAATGGGAGCCTCAGTAGAAGTTTCCACCGGTACCACTGAGCAATCTAACGCATTGTCAAGGGTACGCATGGGCTTCCTACAGGGGCCGTCTGCGGGAACTTGAAGTAACACGGGGCTAACAGAAACCGCGAAGGTAACCAGACTGGGTCTTCACGCGTAATGAACTTCGGGACTTCCTCTAGGTGGATGGTCTCGACGACTTGCTTCCTCTGTTCCTCGGGTTTGACAAGAGTACCTATTGAGTCTTCATTGGAGCTAGTGAGTGCCCGGGCAGCGTCTTCAAGTACAGAGGCCCTCTCTGCTTCCTCCATATCGATGTTCTCGGCGACCCGCTCTTCAATCTCGGCAGGTGAACTCGGGCAGGTGAAGCTGAAGCTGCTTTCCGGAGTCAGAAGCAGGTCCTCACCCATGACAGTAGCGACACAAGACACGGAAGAGCTAGGACAATTCGACTCGAAGAAGATGTCCTCTGGTATGGTAGTGTTTCCGAGGTCTTCCACGGGCAAGCTGCGCCTCTTCCCAGCCTTGAAACACGCTCTTTGCCAGGTGTCCATGAGCTTGAAGTCACCATTAACTGGGGACAAAGAACCATTTACGGTGAAGGACTCCCTGCAAGGAATACGCAAGGAGCGGGAGAATATCTTCCTACAATGCTCTCCACAGACGAAGGGACTCTCGGCACATTGTAGGAGAATGTTTTCCTGCCGATTGCATGCGAGTCCAATGTCCAGCGCCGGCGCATTTATCCGCCCGCAGTAAGTGCAAGTGGAAGGCCGCCGAGGCATAGACAGACCAGGGTGATTACAGTCGACTCTCCCTTAACCCATACCTCCAATACTTTGACGCGTCTCTTGTGTCAGTGTATGCATCGTTCGCTAATAGGGGGGGCGGGGGGGGGGGGTGGACTCCGTGATATGAGATAAGGCGGCACTGTGAGCATTGCTAGTACAGCAGTCTAGACATGACACCGCGCTGCCGTCAACGACGTCAACACGTATCTGTAGATCATGGAGTACAGAGGACAACATATACACAAAGCAAGAAATCAGAGGTGAGGGTCGCCTCCATGCGCTCTCCCCCTCCTCCCCGGTCTAAAGAACCCCCAATGCCCTCGCCTCCTCGAACTCCTTCGGGTACAGCCGCTTCGTGGCTGCGGGGAACAGCGAGAGCCGCGCATATCCGCTCCGCACGAGCGGGTCCTCGACCGCCATCAGCTTGAGGATCTTCGGATTCGGCGGGACGTGCGCCTTCGCCGCAAATTGGGGCAGCGGCTCGATGCGTTTGTCGAGCCTCGTCGAGAGGACGTACGGAATGGTGTATCTGCAAGCGTGGCGTCAGGCTCTACTGTGCTCGCTAAGAAAGGCACGGTTTGGTGAGTGGAGTGCGTGCAATACTACCTGTCTTCATCAATCTTTAGGGTGTTAACGCGGTGCGTGGTGGCTACCAGCCGGCCGCCGGTGAGTGTCATGAGATGCATACCTATTAAAGTGCGATGAGAGATGCCCTTACGCGGTATTGATAAGCAGAGTAAGTATATACATACCAATGTTGCAAACAACTCCTCCCTCCACCATGGGTATGTCCACCCACGCACCAGCGTGATTCTGCACTTGCAAGCCCGCGCGCGACTGGATCAGACACGTCACGAACGTCGACGGGTCGCGATGCTCGTGCATCGCCTGGGCGAACCCGTCCCGAGCGCTGCGCGCGATCTCGGGCGTCACGGGGAAATAGTGCCATATCGCGCTGTTGAACTCGCGCTTGGCGGGGAAATACGCGTCGAGGACGGCGGCGTCGACTCCCAGCAGCGCGCAGATGTGCTGGTTCAGCGTGAGGTTGAGCTGGTAATAGCGCTCGAAGAGAACCTCCATCTGGCGGCGGAAGCCGGGCACGTCTTCCTCCGGCGGCCACTGGTTCGGACCTGCGGGAGACACTTTTATTAACGCAGGGTGCTGGGACAGGTGCGAGGGGGAATCGTACCTTCGTGGAGGCGTAGCCAGAACGGTACCGTGGTGTCCTTCACGTCACCTGGGGCTGGCATCTCAGCACCAAAGCGGTAGGCCTCAGCATGCGCCTGCGAGGAGCAGGATTCAGAAGATGCATGTATACATACATGTCGGATCTGATTACCTTATGGGCACCCTCAATAGTGTCAGCGCGAAAATAACCACGTAAAGAGAAAGAGTTCTCGGTCCCCAGAGAGTCTTTCCACGCCTGCGGTTTTCTGAACAGGGATTCAGCCAGCGCGAAGAGGTCCTGCTGGAAGGAGGCCTCGAATCCGGGGACGTTCACGAGTACGAGGAATCCTACTTCCTCGAGCGCGTACTTGAGCTGCTGGAAGTATTCGTTTGGGGATTTCTCGGCTAGTCCAAAGTCGATTACGGGCACGGCGTCAAAATCAGCTTTCGACGGAGACATCTGCGCCGAAATTTCTACGGGACTTTTCTCACTCCTCTGCAGAGCTTGCTTCAGCTTCTGGGCGAATGAGTCGATATGTTCCTCGGAGAGCATAGTATAGTGTTCTCCATCGACGTCCACCATTTCGAAACGCGGACCGCTGAATTCCTTCCATGCAGACAGCCTTTCCCGTCTATATTCCTCTCGCGTTCCCATCGATGGCAGTGGCACGGCGCAGAAAACGGTCGTCAGAGCACCCTTCACACAGCCTCTCGGCTCGAAAGTGCGGCCTGTGCGGTTGATCTCATACGCGACTTTCACCCATCTTGCGAATGCGTTGAGCTCGAGGTTCAGCTCCGAGAGTCTCCTCTGGTTAGCCCGCTTGAAAATCCACTTGATCACGGCTCCGCGGGTCTTCTCGCAGGGTTCCATATCATGCCCTTCAATGGCCGGGAACTCCGCGAGAAGCGCTGCTCGCACGGAGTCGAGTTCTAAGGACGGTATCAAGGAAAGGAACATCGTGAGATTGAGAAGGACCTCCGTCCAGATCAGCTCCTTCATACGGAACTGAATGTGAGGCGGGAGGTTCATTATACCGAGCCAGGAGACGCGCTTTCCGCTTTCTGCCACCTCTTGCCAATCTCGAACGCCACCGCTCCACCGAAGCTGTACCCAGCAATGCAATACGGGCCGTTGGGGAGGCATTTCTCGATGGCAGATGTGTACGAATCAACCATCTCTTGGAATGTCCCGAAGGGGGACTCTCCGTGGTCGAAGCCTCGTGCGCGAAGAGCGTAGACCGGCCGATCGCCGGTAAACATACGCGCGAGACCGATGAACACTAAGATCTCTCCGACGCCCGGGTGGACCAGAAACAGCGGTGGATTTAACCCGGAGGCATTCAGACAGACCAGTGGCTGATATTCGACGCTTGCAAGAGCGGAGCTCGAGCCCTCGGCGGAGAACGTCCCTATGTAGTCGCAAAGCTCCCCTACGTTGGGCCTTCTGAGCAACTCAATCGTCGGTATATCCCTCACCGACAGCCGCTCCTCCAGGACATGTTTTAAGCGCATCAAGTGCAGTGACGACGCGCCAAAGTCAAAGATATTTTGCTCGCGCCTGACGCCGGTAATGCTGCAATCGAATACATCGGAGATAGCCTTGGCAACCAGATGCTCAACTGGGGAATTCATGTCCGATGGAGCGTATTCTA
This sequence comes from Gloeophyllum trabeum ATCC 11539, assembly GCF_000344685.1. Lineage (NCBI taxonomy): Eukaryota > Fungi > Basidiomycota > Agaricomycetes > Gloeophyllales > Gloeophyllaceae > Gloeophyllum > Gloeophyllum trabeum. Next base: position 2,951,174 of record NW_006920411.1, on the reverse strand, counting down.
TGCCTTGTGTGGGATTGGCACTTGTTTGTCGGCCCTCCGCATCTTTGAATTCACCTGCAAGATAAGAATGGGATAAGCCCGACCGAGAGACTTTCCCTAGGGCGGATTTCACAAAGTATTGGCGCGGTAGAGCAAGCACTACGTGGGGTGCCTGCGAACAAAACATTGCGCATCGCGACTTCACCGCCTTGTTGGATGCAACGATTTCGTCGCCGTATGCTTCGTCGTAGGCGCTCCCTGCCCCCATATCGTGTTGGTAGAAGACCGCGTAAGTCTCTGTATCTGCCTGTCCGATGCGAACAGGGCACACGAAGACAGACGACTTGACGACACCTGGGATACCCGCTTCCTCGACGTAGTGCTCAACATCTTCGCTGGCATACTTGAGGCCGTTAATATTGAGGACATCCTTGGTTCTTCCAACGAGATGGAGGTTTCCGTCCTGGTCCAAATATCCGAGTTCTCCAGTCACGAACCATCCGTCAGCAGTGAAGGCCTCCGCCGTGGCCATCGGATCATTGTGGTATTGGCGAAAAACTGTAGGGCCCCGAACTTGAAGAGATCCGATCTTGTCGGGGGGAGAGGCGGACCCCGTTATCGGTTCGACGATCCGCACGGAGATCCCGTTGCACGACTTCCCGACCGACAGATATTTGATCGAGACAGAAGTAGGATCTCGCAGAATGGGTCGTGTATCATATACGCTCCCGGCCTGAAGACATAGTAATCAGGATATTTCGTCTGCCTGTCATGAAAGGAGATAATTCGTACGCAAGTCTCTGTCATACCAAAGCCTGCTCTGAGAGCGTTCCTGGGGGCTCCGCATTTCTCCATGAGGTCAGCAAAGGCTACAGCGGTCTTGATCGGCACAGCTTCACCCCCTGAGATCAAGGAATGCAGCGGAGATAAATCAAGTTTATCATAAGGGGCTGACTGATTCTCTTCGCATATCTTAGCCAGAAGGAAGTTAGGGCTGAACGTGTACGTGATCTTGAATTCGCTGCATAGACGGAGGAGGTCGCTGGGTCTACGTATTATCTCAGAAGGTGATGTATGGAATTGACTAGCGGTTCGATTAGTGTTGGAGTCAAATTATGGGAACAAATGGTTTTACCTTCCGTTAACTTCGAGAGCGTGCAGGTGCACCTCGCATAGACATGCAACGTGATCGAACGATATCCAGTTCAGAAAGCGGGAGGTCGAGCTGGTCCCGTGGTGGGCAATCTTGCCGCGAACAGCAGATAATAAGTTCGAGTGTCGAAGCGCGACAGCCTTTGACTTTCCGGTGGAACCGGAAGTCAACATGTAGCAGACAACATCGTCAGGACATGGTTTCCACGTCGGATATGTGACGGACTCTGTGTCCGGGGAAGGCAGTTCCTCTGCCGTTATGACTCTGAGGTCGGGTGCCAGAGCATGAACAGTCTGCGCTGCATCTGATGTTGTTACAAGTGTCGGGTTTTCGAACACATCACACAGATGCCTGAATACGGCGGCCTGACGAGACGGGTCAGGATGCCACGCAGGCAGCGGACAAACCGGAATACCGGCTACATGACGGTAAAGTAAGAAATGGTAGACGTGCGAATGGAGGAAGCTTACCAAGGCAACATGCCCAGAAGAACAATATATGGTCTTCGTGGCGAAGAAAACTTGTGAGGATCACGTCTCCGCCGCCCTGCCTCAACCCGAGCGAGGTTAAGCGACGGGCATGGATGGAGGCTTCCTCGAACAGTTGAGCATACGACCATACTTTGGGGGTACCCGATCTGAGGAATACCAGTACGGAGTCAAGCTCTCCTGACTTCGTGTGTAAGAGCTCGGGGAGAGTCGCTGGTAGAGAGGAAACCGCGTGAGCCTGCATGACTTTGACTGGAAATTAAGCCTCCATAGGCATATTTATGTCACGAAGCACTGGAATCCAGCTAGCAATCACTGGCAAATGGGGCTTCACGGCCTAGTATGCGCCACGAACAAGCCACTAGCTGACTGACGCAAACAGAGGTGCTCATCGGACGAACAAGCCGCTAGCCGACAGATGCAAACAGAGGTACTGATTATACTCGCCGGGACCAGTGCCTCTGGTTTAACCATAAGCGACATGGTATAGGTGGGCATACGGTGAACCACCATGCAGGAGCCTAGGCTGGAGGTGATTCGTTCACAGGAAGATTGGCACGCCGGGTAATTCCGTGTTGGCTGCTATTCGTGAGAAATTAGCAAGGTCATCCGTGTTGTTCCGGACGAACGTTCAGATGCAGGTATATATGTTGACAATCTACAGTCTACGGAGCATTCTGGTCCCGTGCAGCAGTATGTTGAATGATTCAGATTTTCATGGTTTCGATACCCCTTCCCTCCAAGGTTGATCTTCTCGCGGCAGGTACGGCCTATGCATCACATTCAAGCCTAACTCCTCTCTCGGTGCATGGTTGCATAAGGATATTCAAGTAAGTAACCTTCTCCTTTCAAAGCCGCATCTTCAATTTCACGATTGAAATAGTTGCAATGGGCTAAACGTGACATTTAGATGTGGAGTGTTATCTGTAACCTGTCCAGGTGTAGCGGAAGCGAACGAGCGCACACGTCGACGTGTCGACAACAAACCAGCTGTTCGGACTAAGATTGTACGCAAGCAAGTCTGACAGTTGATTCATATTACATTATTAGTAGTTGTAGTTGGGGTATCCTCCTGACAGATGGTCCCGGGCCTGTGAATTCGATGGAGTAATCGTCAGCAATTCCCAGCGGACTTCTGGGGCTGAAGCGCTATTGCACCTCGATGGTCATAAAGTTCGTCATTTCTATCCGAGTTGGCCGCACAGTAGGTGTCAAAACGACTTAGTCTTTTCACAGGCGATCGATATCATTCTAGCGGGAATTAGATCCAGTGTGCATCCACCTGCATACCAAATATAGTCCTTATCTTCATGTTCAACTCAGGCCGAGGGCTCCCTCTTCCATGACCGTAGCCTCTACTTCGGGTTTCTCGGGCTGTGGCTGCTTCTATCGAATCATGAAAAGACCGTGATCGTTATCGCGCCCTGGTCAACGCCACCCAATTCATTCAATGCCACACTGTACAACGCCTCTCGTGGGGTGTGTGTCCACTACTTTCTCAGGCGCAAAGCGGCGAAGCCGGGGGAGGCTGACGGTGAAACCGGACATCGTCAGCAAATGAGCCAACGGAACACACGCTTCACATCTTTCACGAATCGCCACCTATTTCCAGCAGAATACGCCACTAGTCCGTTATTCCAGCCGCGCTGTAACCCAATCAAGGAGCAATCACAGCACTCGTCATAGCATCTGACACGATGCGTGTATGGATAGGCTTCTAACAGGCTTCAAGTCCGAATCTTTCAATATTGCACCCCACCACCAGATATGCAGACCCTTCACACCACCCTGGCACTAGCTGAAGATATTCTGCACCTAGTGCAAACTCTTACGCAAACGAATAGTCATGGAAATGACCCTAGCCAACAGGGAGACGAGTACGGCGTCAAGATAAAGATCCAAAACGCTTGTGATGCACTATTGAGGAAAATCCTTGGGCCACTGGAATATACTGCTATTCTTGCAGGTAACGATCTCTCAACGCAGAACGTACGCTTTCCACGTATTAATACTTGAGTCTAGCATCCTGCCAGGAGAGTCAAGCTCTTTACTTCGTCACAACCCTTGGGGTACCTGACTTTATCGGAGACGGAACTGAGACCTTAACCCAACTAAGTGAGAAAACCGCAGTATCGCCACGAGCTCTTAGTTTGTATTTTGTAAGTTCTGGCATGTCCACACCTCTTGACCGAGGGTATCACAGACGTAGCGATGAGCTGCCTGCTGGGCTGTGGATACTTCGAGGAAGTCGGAGGATTCGGCGCGCGGGAGTACCGCAACAACGCCTTCTCAGACATTCTCAAGCGAGACCACCCGTCTTCAATGGCAGACGCCGTTGGGTTCGTGTAAGTCGCGTGATGCATACACTCGTCGCAGATACCAGCTAACGGGCTTTTGCTACGGCAGAGGCGACGAGGGCTTCAGGGCGGCGTCTCGCCTTCTCGACTCTGCCAAGATCCGAAAGGATGAAAACGGACAGGTCGTTAAGAGCCTGCCTGCGGTTAACCTGGCTTTCGGGTTTCAAGAGCCTATTTTCGAATGGATGTCTAAACCGGAAGAAGCATGGCGCGGTCAGCGACTTGGGAAAGCTATGCAACAGCTGCACCGAATGTCCAATGGCAATGTAGGAATAGGTAAGGAGTATATTTCCCGTGAAACCGAACTCCGTATTGGATAGTGTGGTACAGATTATCCATGGAGCACGCTCACCTCGCCCATCATCGACGTGGGGGGTGGAATCGGATCTTTAGAGTTAGCTCTCCTGGAAGACCAACGCAATATTCATCTGAAATTTGTCATCTTCGATATCCCCAATACTACAGAAAACGCAGCCAAGGTTAGTGGTTGTTTTCGTCGTCCAATAAGCTGCATTGACGTTTTCACGAAGTTGTGGAGTACTCAGTCGACCTCGATGCTCTCCCGAGTCTCGTTCATGGCCGGGGATTTCTTGGCTCCGATCCCTTCGGACACGAATATCCCGAAAGGCCAGCCAACATATGTCGTCCGTCATGTCCTACATGACTGGACCGACGATGAAGTTGTAACCATATTGAGCAATGTCCGGAACGCCATGGCCACCAACAGTCTGTTGTTAATCTGCGACATGCTTCTCCAGGCCAACTCCAGCAGATTTGTCCGCGCAACGAGCATGCAGTTGCTAGCCCTCAATAATGGCATCACCAGGACTGAAGGTGATATGATACATTTGCTGGAGAAGGCAGGCTTTTCGGTTAGGAAGGTTCATAAGATGAGAGCCGTCGATTCCATCATCGAAGCAGTTATCACCTAGTTCTCTCTTTCTCGTCAGAGGAATGTACAATAGTATTCTTTCTGAAGATGCTAGACGCAGTGGCACCGGAACGGGTCGAAGCCACTATCTTTTCAGGAGTTCCAACGTAGGAAAGGTATATCAATTCTCTTGTCCCCTTTGACACTCATGATCAGCCGCTGCGATTGAATCACGGTTTTGTGTAGTAGGCAGTCTCTCGTGGACTCCTATGCCGTCTCACATACACTCACTAGCATCTTACACCGTATGCACCATAGTATACACACCGCACCATAACGGAGCCAGCTCAGCCGGAACTGGACACTTCACTAGCTTCCACCTCCTCTGTCCTCACACCCCCGCCTTTCCCCACGCTCTCCTTGTCCTGTACACTACCTTCATCTTTTTCCCCCACTTTGCGCCCATGGGCGTCTACACCGCTGTTCACATCCTTTTCCAGAACCCGGTGCTGCGCCTCCACAGCCGCCAAATCCGCCTGCCCGCCGTACTTGGACGCGAAGTAGAAATCCATCTCTTCCAGCGTCTTCCCCCTCGTTTCGGGGGCGCAGTAGTAGAATATCGGTATCATAGCGACATTAAAGACCGCCAGGATGATGTAGTACTCTGCGATGACATCAGCATAATGAGTAAGTAAATCACTGAGGTGGTGCCTATGAACGTACTGTATCCGATCTGTGGGAAATAAAACATCAGAAACACGGAAGTAAATCCAGATCAGGACAGGCACTCACATTTTGAATAGCCGTGGGTGTCCACTCCACGATAACAAAATTGAAGAACCTAGAGAAGTTGATCACACTCGCACTGGAAGTGCACCGAAGTGCACCCGAGACTTACCAGACCCATATCCCGGCGAACCCAAGCCCTGGCAATGCCGTGTTTCAATGTTGACACGGAAGAAGGAAATAGGCGTAATGCGCACCATCAGACCGGATATTAAGAGGTAGAACTTCCGCACCATAGCCCCATGAGGTAGCTAGCCAACAGGTACTGCGATCGAACGTAGTTAGCCATACTAGTTCAGAGACGGTAGAGTGAAACTCTGCTAACAGACATACCTATAGCATGCGAAGAAAACAAAAATAAACGCAACGATGACCCCTCCGAAGACAGTCGACCCCTCTGGCGCCGTGGGTATCAACGCCGCGATGATGATCCAGCAAATCGCCTTTCGCACAACTTATCAATACGAATAGAAGAGAAATAAACCGCATCCTAGTCTCCGCATCCTAATCTCCCCACTCACCTGGATGACGCACCCAATAATGAAGAGAGATATGCGACCGATCTTGTCGATGAGGATGATGGTGGGGAGGGTGAACACGAAGGAAACGAGGGAGAAGAAGCCCTATACTCGCGATTGTGTCAGACATGATGTGCATCGAATGAATATTACGTACTCCAATTAACACTGCAAGGAGGATATCAGAAAACACGAAGCTTGCAGCGGATCAGAAGAGAAGACTTACGACTGCCCTGTCTCCCCACTTTCAGGTACGTCTCGAGCAAGGTCGGGACGTAGTACGTGATCCTAGGTGTACCCAACACAGCTTAGCTGGCGGAGGTACTATTGGCAGGCCCAAACCGCTACTCACGCATTGATGCCCGTGGCCTGCTGTCCAATAGCTACGAGGCACGCAAGCCCTACCCGCCTAGCATTCTGCGTCGGCCCGCTCGTAAACAACTGCTTGAACCTGCTCTGGGCGCCCCCGCGGCTCTCCAGCTCCTCCGCCTCTGCGGACGTCGCCCAAGTAGGAGAGGAAGTCCTGAGGAATTTGAATAGCCCAAAGCAAAATGACTCACCTAGCATCTCCTTCATCATATGCCTCACTTCCTCCGTCTCCGGCGTCACCCCATTCCCTAATAGCCTAAGCACCACCGCCTCCGCCTCGCGCACCCGCCCCCGGGAGACGAGCCACCTCGGCGACTCAGGCAGCACAAAGCAAAAGCACCCGGTGAAGATGGCGAAGACGACTTGGAACGCTAGTGGGAAGGCAAACGCAAATTTGGACTCAGAGTACGCTTGTGAATAGTTGATCCACTTGTAAGGAGTGGCCGACTCAGGAGGGAGACAGGGGGATAGTAGGAGGGGTGGATAAACACACCTGGGCAAGGAAGAGGCCCAAGGCAGCAATGCAGATCTCGATGGCCATATGCGCGCCACGACTGGCTGCTGGAGTGCATTCAGCCAGGTAGTTTGGTACCGTGGTCGTCTGTGTGATGTCGTTGTCGTTTAGGATGCGGTCTACCCAACATCAGTAGTTCCCCGAGACTAACCTGGATGCCCACCCCAACACCGGTGACAAGGCTTTCATATCCCAATAGGACATTCGTTATTTGATGGGGTAGTTTTCTATTCGGTGGACTTACCGTCCAGCAATTAATTGACCCAGCGTACTACTCGTCGCTTGGAGTATCGCACCCACAGTGACCAGTACGCTGGTTTCAGTGTATAAATCAGGATGCCCCAGCTTGCCTAGCCACAATGGGACATACCATCCCAATTGGATTGCCCGTCGTCTACCAAGTATCGCGCCGATGAACAGCACCGCTAGCGCACCGACAGCCCCGCCAATGTCAAACAGCGCGCTGGTTGTCCCTTGCGTGGACGCATTCGGCGGTGTGTTTGGGTCAGGCCCAAATGTAGTAAGGTAGTAATGAGAGACGAGGGAGCCGGCAAAGACGCCCTGGTCTACATGAGCAGCAATCAATCAGTACACGCATACTAAAATATCCATGTATATTGAGGCAAGCAAGCGCCCACTTACCATAGCCGAAGTTGAGGAAACCCGCGGAGCAGGTTATGGTAATCAGGTAGACCAATGGCTTTCCAGTGGGCAGGAAAGAGGCCATACTAAGGGTGAAGACACACCTTACACCGTGCACTGCGGGCTAGAAGAAGCTTCGGGGGGTCCTGAGCACCTCAGAGCAGGTAATGCCTTGAGTCGAGTATATTTGTATCCGCCTAAAGCGTTGATGCTGACGAGGATGTTGACCAATCGTGGTTCGTTGCGATTCCCTCACCAGCGAAGTGGGTTAAGCGCGTGAGGACATCTGACCCATAGCAGGAAAGCGAAGTAGCCGGTCGCGCAGAATTCTAATCATGCACGGAGACTATTGCGGGGTAATTCATCACGGGGCCTGGGTAAATGTGGGGTAATTCAGGTCCGCGGCAATAAAGAGGTGAGCCGATCCTCACCTCCAGGCAGACCGTCCCCGCTTGACCTGTCTAATTGTACCGTTAATTAGCCAACGATCCAGTTAGGAGGAACCACTGGCAGCATGTCGCATAGGCATCGAGGTTTAAGGAAGCCTCTGTTATGACAGCAGGAGATGAAAGAGATCGAAAGCTAGCTTCCATGATGGTGGCTGTCCTCGGAATCAATGCGATTTCAATGACGCGACGCGTCGAACTTGCGTACTATGTGCCCTTTTCGTTGAGCTGGTAATCGGGGCGAAGAAAGTGAGCGATCAAAGAGAGCCTTGACAGTAAATGAAATATCATCTGGTCATTTCTGCATAACCTACACGGTCATCATGGACGAACAATTAGCATTCATAAAGCTTCCATTGACCCCAGGTGTTACAACCGCCAAGTTAGGCAGGATCAGAGACCTTCTCCAGCTCCTCCGTCCGCACACTACCGTTCTTATCCTGGACTCGGTGCTCAGCCTCCACAGCCTCCAAAGCGGCCTGTCCACCATACTTCGACGCAAAGTAGAAGTCCATCTGCTCCAGGGTTTTTCCTCTCGTCTCGGGCGCGAAGAAGTAGAATATCGGGATCATGGCAACATTGAAGACAGCCAGGATAATGTAGTATTCTGGACAAGGAGTGTCCGATCAGCTTGAGAGTTCGACTAATGGTGCCGAAGTAACATACTGTATCCGATCTAGAACAATGAGGCTTGGCGTCAGACGCGGCTCCAAAGGCGAGTAAATTTAGCATGATACTCACATCCTCGATAGCCGACGGTGTCCACTCGACGATTACGAAGTTGAAGAACCTGATAGAGGTACTTAACTCATCCATGCAACTGCAGTCCACGCAACAAAACTCACCACACCCATACACCGGCGAACCCGAGTCCTGCGAGAACAGCTTAGGGTCCAGGAGCAATAAAGCCTAAATTATCACGAACCGTCGGACCGGATATTCAACGGTAGGACCTCTGCGCCATACGCCCACGACGTGGCTAGCCAGCAGGTACTGCATCGTGTTCGGCGAACACGCTCCACAGTTAGACTATTATGAGACATACCTGTAAGATGCGAAAAAGACGAAGATAAACGCCACAATGACACCGCCGAAGACGCTCGATCCCTCTGGAGCTGTCGGGATCAGCGCTGCAATGATGATCCAGCAAATGGCCTATCAGTGCGAGATATATTAGTATGGGAAAACCTGCTATACGGCAGCTTCTCACCTGTATAGCGCAGCCAATGATGAAGAGCGCAATCCGTCCAATCTTATCGATAAGAACGATAGTGGGAAGGGTGAAGACGAAAGAAACGACGGAGAAGAAGCCCTGCATAATATCAGACGCGTCAATGGAATGTTTCCCTCGCAGGGATAGAGATAGATACATACTCCGATCAATACTACAATGAGCTAATGAGCGACACGGTAAAGTAATGATTGTCTAGAAGACGTACGGCTGCCATGTCTCCCGACCTTCAAGTACTTCTGGAGTAGAGTAGGGACATAATATGTGACACTACAGAACGCCTAAGTATGCATCAGCAAGGAAATGTATCTGGTTCACGTACGCGTTGACACCAGTAGCTTGCTGTCCGATGGCAACGAGGCAAGCAAGTCCGACGCGTCTGGCATTCTGGGTCGGGCCACTCGTGAACAGCTGCTTAAACCTGTTTTTTGCACCGCCCCGAGTCTCCAGCTCCTCAGCCTCTGCGTTTATGGGTCAAGCGTCCATGCTGATACACACATGTAGACATGGACGGACCTATCATCTCGGTCATCATTTGCCTAACTTCTGGCGTCTCCGATGTAGCTCCTTCGCCCAGCAGTCGCATGACCACCTGTTCCGCTTCCTCTATACGTCCTTTGGAGACGAGCCATCGAGGAGACTCTGGTAAGACGAAACAAAAGAATCCGGTGAAGACTACAAATACGACTTGGAAGGCTAGTGGGAAGGAGAACGCGAAATGAGATTCGGAGTCTGCTTGTGAGTAGTTGATCCACTGGGGTAAGGGTATATATGAACCGCAGGACGGGGCAGAATAACCAGTCGTACCTGCGCTAAGAAAAGCCCGAGGGCACAGAAACAGATCTCTATGGCCATATGAGCTCCACGGCTGGCAGCCGGGGTACACTCGGCTAAGTAGTTGGGTACAGTGGTTGTCTTCGTCATGTCATTCAACAGTCGAGTGCGTCACACGTCGCGATGACATACCTGTATACCGACTCCAAGACCCGTGACAAGCCTGTACGACAATTCATCACGCTATCAGCCGTCTGTTCAATGGAACAAACTCATAGGCTTACCGTCCAGCAATTAACTGCCCTAGCGTGCTGCTTGTCGCTTGGAGTATCGCGCCGACGACGACTAGGACACTGACGTACGAGAGACGTATCAATACATGAACAGCGGTGACCATGAATAAGAGCGGAACGGTAGACGTACCATCCGACCTGAATTGTCCGTCTTCTACCAAGGATCGCACCGATGAACATTACGGCGAGCGCGCCCACCGCTCCGCCGATATCGAACAACGCGCTCGTTGTTCCTTGAGTTGACGCATCAGGCGGCGTCTCCGGGTTTGGCCCGAACGTGGTAAGGTAGTAATGGGACACCAGAGAGCCCGCGAATACACCCTGGTCTGCAAGAACAGTCAGGCACGAACTTACACCGAAGGACGGCGGGTGTATCTTTACCGTAACCAAAGTTGAGGAAACCGGCAGAACATGTCACGGTAATCAGGTAAACCAGGGGCTTTCCAGTCGGGAGAAAAGAGGCCATGGCGGAGGTCGTCCTCAAGAGAAGACACGTTCAAGAGCACTAGCGTTGAAGAGCAGCCGATACCTGAATGCTTCTCTCGGTCCTTTTGTACCCAATCGCCCTCATTCACCGCTTCGCATAAAGCTTTGACGCCGACGAATGCCTTACCCAATGACATATCCTCGCAGCAAGGCGGGATAGGCACCGTAGGGGCATCTGACCGTACCCGTCGATCAAGCAAGAGGTCAAGTGAACGAAGCGAGCGTACTAACCGGCTAAACCATTTACCAGAGGTAGAGGAAGTGCGAGGTAATTTGATGTCCGCGACATCGCGCCCTTCCACGCAGGAGACAACCGATGAGACGTGAGCAGCGCTCGTACTCCGTTGTGACAAATGTATACAGTAGAACAGTTTTGTGAGGCCGCCGAGCCTGCTGGCTGTGTCATACGAAGTCGGAGCCCCGAAGGCCTTACCCCAGCACGCTCACGGAGAGCGATTGTCGGTCGAACAGCCTGCACTAACCCCGCCGGCCCCTCCCATGGATCAACAGACTGGCTATTCAGAGGCGAAACAAGACTATGCATATAGTGATAGTGCAGGAAATAAGGAACAGACCGCCCTGTCCTTTGAGGTAATCGTCACTCAGACTGCCATCCAGAGCTGGAGCCAAGAACATATATTCCCTCCAGCGACATGAATTGGAACAACGCATAGCAGGTGTAGAAGCACAACAGGTCGGGGCGAGAGTGAAAGCGGCCGATGTAACAAATGGTTCAAGAGGGAGAGAGCAACAGTGCAGACGAGACGGTCGCCGTCCTTGAGAATCAATGGATCTTATTTGGAGGATCGACTGGGGTGAAGTACCGGTCGAAAATGAAAGGATCGCTTCCGGATTCACAGCTGTCGTAGAAGGTGACTGCCTCCACGTCGGCACTCTGATGACCTTCAGGGACGACGTCTTCTGAACTGGGCGTGGCGGGAGCAAGCTCGCTTTCTCTCTTGTCTGCGGGAATAGCAGATAACCTTCGCATCTTTGACTTGAAGCGATCTTGGACTTCGTATAAAGCCAGAAGTAAACCCGGGGCGACGTTGTCTCTCCAATCTTGTCCCAGTCTTTGTTCGTTAATTGGAGCGGCCGACAGCTGGGCAGTATGCACGGAGGGAATGTTCGAAAATGGACCAGAGGCACCAGTTGGCAAGAGACAACCTTCTCCTTCAGTACCCATTAGTCCGCTAGGTTCAGCGATTGACGCGGACGCGCAAGGCTCTGACGCAAGCCCGAGCCTTGTCTGGAGTGATTCAGAGAGGTCCAGATCATCGATTTCCACGCGAGTCAAATCATCTTCTGGCGATAGCGATGGACCAGTAGGGCAGTCGCGAGAACAAGGAAGACAGCCTGAGTGGAAGCTCCAGGGCCAGGTATTGTTGCGACTGTGGGATATCGGCGGGAGAGAGCAAGTCGTGGTCTCCATAGCAGTCCAGTGAAGCAGGTAAAGGTCAGAGGCGGTCTTATGGGACACTTGGTTGGGTCTTGAAGTATTTGAGGGAGGAAACACACAAAGAGCAGAACGAAAACAGTGGGACCTAGAGCTAGATGGACCGGAAGGGCGGTTCCATGTCCAGGATTGCAAGATAGACGGATGTGGCTGGCAGGACGCCGTTGTCAACTGTTCGGACATCTCACCGTCTAAACCGTCCAAATTCGATTTTCTTAAATAATGGGCAATCGGCGCGCGTAGCTCAAGAGATCCCACGAAGAGTGCGAGCCGACAAGCCAGACCTACTAAGTAGTAGCATAGTACTAGAAGCACAGCGCCCAGCGAGCGCAGTTCGTCGGACACGCCATCCTAGTCCGGTCCACAGCTGTGATATCGTGCCTTCAGTGGAAGCTCAAAATGTAGAAGTCATCATACACAGAGCTTCCAGCGCTGTCGCCCCCGTCGTCGTCGACCATAAACGCATAACACACGAGCCGTCTGAACGAGTGCATGCCAGAATCGGCAAACGCCGACAGACTTGGATCAATTTCGAGGCATTGGACTTGCGCTGCTTCACGCGTCCCGCGAATACCACGACATGTCTATGAATATTTTCGGCCAAGAGGTGCGTTATACACGACAAAGTATATGAATTCTCCACTTACTTGAGGCTAGGCAACAGAGGAGAAGGCGGAGAATGCGCGTCTGTCCTCCTTCGTAGGGGCCATGGCTCTCGGCGACCTCGTCAAGTCCACGCTCGGGCCCAAGGGCATGAACAAAATCCTGCAGTCCGCGTCGACGGGCGACATCAACGTGACGAACGACGGTGCGACGATCCTCAAGGCGATCCAGCTAGATAACCCCGCCGCGAAGATCCTGGTCAATATCTCGAAGGTGCAAGATGACGAGGTCGGGGACGGAACGACGAGCGTGTGCGTGTTGGCCGCGGAGCTGCTGAGGGAAGCGGAGAAGCTGGTCAATCAGCGAGTACATCCCCAGACGATTGTGGAGGGGTATCGGATTGCGAGCGCTGCTGCCTTGAAGGCGCTGGAGAAGTCTGCGGTGGACAACAGGTGCGTTTCTACTTGCGTCCAATGAATAGTTGCAAATGCCAAGGGTCTTGCTCAGTGCGGATCCCTTAAAATTCCGACAAGATCTGCTGAACATTGCTCGGACGACCCTTTCATCGAAAGTCCTATCACAGGACAAGGACTACTTTGCTAATCTTGCAGTCGACGCGGTCTTACGACTAAAGGTAAACAGGGATTGCAATCGGGGTCACTCAAGATCACGAGCTGAATTATATCCAGGGCTCAACAGATCTTGACCACATACAAATAATCAAGAAAGCAGGCGGCAAGCTAACAGACTCCTACCTCGATGAAGGTAAGCCCGCGCCTCACTGCATCCGTCTATGACCCTCACTCGTAATCCAGGGTTCATCCTGGATAAGACAATCGCTGTGAACAGCCCAAAACGAATGGAGAACGCCAAAATCCTGATCGCCAACACCTGTACGCACCCCCCTTACTTCCCTGTCTGATGGTACTCATCCCTGACCTACAGCGATGGACACCGACAAAATCAAAATCTTCGGCGCGCGCGTCAAGGTCGACAGCACGGGTAAGCTTGCGGAGCTCGAACGCGCGGAGCGGGTACGTCCATCCACCCCCCCTGCCTGCCCCTTTTCCCTAACCTCGCGCACCTCCAGGAAAAAATGAAAGCCAAGGTCGACGCGATCGCCGCGCACGGCATCAACTGTTTCATCAACCGCCAGCTGATCTACAACTACCCCGAGCAGCTGCTCACGGAGAAGGGCATCATGGTGATCGAGCACGCGGACTTTGAGGGCGTCGAGCGGCTCTCGCTCGTCACGGGCGGCGAGATTGCGAGCACATTCGACCGGCCGGACCTCGTCAAGCTCGGGCGGTGCGAGCTCATCGAGGAGATCATGATCGGGGAGGACAAGGTACGCCAATGCTCTACGCTTTATATGATCCACAGGCGAATATGTTGACGGCCCCCCCGAATAGCTGATCAGGTTCTCCGGCGTCGCCGCGGGCGAGGCCTGCACGGTCGTGCTGCGCGGGTCGACGAACCAGATGATCGACGAGGCGGAGCGCTCGCTGCACGACGCGCTGTCGGTGCTCTCGCAGACGGTGAAGGAGACGCGCGTGGCGCTCGGCGGCGGGTGTGCGGAGATGCTCATGAGCTGCGCGGCCGACGAGGAGGCGCGGCGCACGAAGGGCAAGAAGGCGGTCGCGGTCGAGGCGTTTGCGCGCGCGCTCCGCCAGATCCCGACGATCCTCGCGGATAATGCGGGGTACGACTCGAGCGACCTCGTTGCGCGGTTGAGGGCGGCGCATTATGAGGGCAAGGCGGATGCGGGGCTGGGTGAGTTCTGTTTTGGGGCCTTGTGCTTCGGAGGAAGGCTGACGAGCGGATTAGATATGAACCAGGGCACGATCGGATCCATGGCGGAGTTGGGTATTACGGAGAGTTATAAGCTCAAGCGGCAGGTCGTGCTTAGCGCGAGCGAGGCTGCGGAGATGATTTTGCGGTAAGCAGACATTTCTTCCATTGTCACGTACTGCTGATGTCGGTTGAATCATAGGGTGGATGATATCCTGCGGGCGACGCCCCGGAGACGGGAAGCACATTAGATGTTGTGCTTACAGAAGTATACAAAACTAATGTTATGCTATCTTCCCCTATATTTGTGAGTCATTGCGTTGGAAATGGCTGAACAGTCGACTGCCGGTCTCGGGAGTGCAGTGCACGTCGAATCAAAATCAGACTTGGTGGGGAAAGCATCCGGCCACAGCCACCATCAACAGCGCATATCCGATCTCGTTGGATCAAAGCCGAAAGCCACATCCAGCCACATCGGTATGGCGGCATGTCTGAGGAGAGGCGTGCTGAGTTGTACACTGATATAGCAACGGATATGCAGGCGAGAACGTGGTACATTTTACAGCTATCCAAGATTTTTCCGCCCAATCTCACAGTTGAGTGTTTCGTTCCCTCTACATTCCAAGTGCGCCACTGGCGAGAGACAGCCCCGCCATCACCTCCACCAGCTGCTCTTCGGGGAGATCCAGCCCAGCTACGAGACGCCTCACGTCAGCGAGCGGGAACGCTTTCAGCCGATACTCATTGGCGGGCTCGTAGTCGAAGAGGAAGCCGGCCACCTCCATCTCGCCCGAGAGACCCGGCGCGCCGAGGATGGTGTTGAGGTCGAGCCTGCGGTGGAGCTCGCCGGATTCGTAAAGGTCCGCGTGCCCTGGGGGACGTGGGTGGCGTGAGTGTTGCTCGCGAAGGGGCTGAAATGAAATGGAGAGACTAACATACGATGCCCTGCAATACCACTCCGACGATGTCCCTGGCGCTGCGCGAGACGTCGGCGAACTTCGAGAGCGGGCGGTACACCGGGAGACGGTAGTGGATGTAGGTCTCGTTCGGGAGATGGGGCTCATGTTCCGCCCGAGTCCAGCGCCCCTCCAGGGACACCTCGTTGATGGATGAGAGATCCGACAGTGCCTCGCTGTCTGACGAGAGCTCGCCCAGGATGTCGTAGAGTCCAATTTCCCCTGCGCCGTTCAGGGCCACCCCGACCGGGTGGAGAGCATGCTGCGCTGACAGCCGAGTGGCGTCGGCGCAGATAGCGGGATGGTGCCTCAAGAGCGTCTCGGTGTCCTTTGCTTGGTCGGTGTCGTTTCTGCTTTCATCAAACAGGGTAGCATAAGAAATGGCTTTCCCTCCGCCGCCGGCTAGCGGGAGTTGAGTCGTGTGTACCCGGAATTCGGTGATTTGGTGTGGCATAATGTTTGTCGGCAGAAATTCAATCTTCAGACGGAGAAGAGAGAAATCTCGGCGCGTGAGACTCGGTGGCCTCGCCGGGCCTTTGAAGGAGAAGAACAAAGGACTCGCAGCCACTGCCATAGGCATGTACGCAGCACAGCCACTGATATCAATCGCAATTCGCCGAGTCGACTCGAGTACGCTGTGTAAGTACATGTCCCGCTAGACATTACTGCAGCACCCCGTGTGCATATTCTGAGACTGCCTAGTGCGCAGGTTATTGGACTCAGAGGATAAGCAGGAAATATTGCTGCTTCTACCAACGATATTCGGTGACACTAATCAGTATCTGGACTGGTAACCAAGACAGATGGAATAACCACGCCGACCGCTGCATGGCTGACAGTCAGCCAGCGTCAGCCTCTAACTTCAGGCGTATAAAAGATGGTGGTACGCTTTCAATCTTCCCAGTTCTGTACCACCATCTCATACCCCCACATCCCATTCGCCAATCGAGTCGCCGCCATGGACTTCGCCATTCTCTTCCACCCTTGGGCTCTCATCTTTATCGTTATGACTCTACTGGCGGCTCTTGGCTTTGTCTCTGGCTACTACGTGATTCCTATTGTTCGGAATGTCTTCTCCGGTTACCACCGAATCCCTGACCTGTTCTCGACGGACATCGAGGACAATAACAACTCAGTCTCGGTAAGTGGTCAGCTCAGTGCCAATGACCCCATTTACTAACGGTAGATTAACCAGTCATTTCCCTGGATTGACTGCATTAAGGATTGTTTCAAGCGAGGGGTAAGCATTGTGGCCACCTCCACTAGCATCCCACTGACTCCGCGTCTACAGGCCTTCAAATGCGCCCTGCGGCTGACGGACGTCAAGTACTCCATCACCGATTTTCTCGAGGACACTCCTGCTCTCCTATTAACCTCTCCCTCTGGCACCGACCTCCCAGTCTCAACCTCCTGGCACCCCCTCGTCGGCCATCGCCCCCGCATCCCGGAACCGTGGCTCCTCAACATCCGCTGGAAACCCTCTCAGACTCCATGGTTCCTCGTGTCTTTCACCAGCGGTTTAAAGCGTATGTATGATTCCTGGGAAGCTATACCCGATTGTGCGAAGGTCCAGAGCGACGTTATATGCGAGGCAGCCACTCAGGCCCCGCCCGACAATAAGGAAGACCGCGCGCGCAAGCGGAACAGCGAGGAGAAGATGGACTCCCTGTGCGGGTGGATCGCCGCTGCAACCCCCGCTCCTGATGTCTACGTGCCGATCCCTGTTCTCCCGACGCTGGTGTCTCAGTGGACCGAGCCCAAGACGACGCCGACCCCCACGCCGTTCTGGCTCGCTGATAGGGCAGCCGAAAGCACTGTTACTGTCATTGGAAAGAAGCCTTTCGTACTCCCCGCGGACGCCACTTTTCTCAAGAAAGCGGACTTTCAGCGGATGCTGACTACCACCCGGGCGCGGAGCGTGCCCGTCCGCAGGCCCGCGCCGACTACGCGCAGGGAGCCCAACACTAGTCGGCGATTCAGCTTGCCCGCGGAGGCCCTCGCGCCGACCGTCAACTGGGAGCAGCGCGAAGAGAGCAGGATGAACGAGCTCAGGGAACTTGCCAGGGCTATGTTCGCTCTCATTCCTCCCGCCGTAGGTCCCGCCCCTCAGGCCACGACTCAGCCTCTGTGGGACTACTCCCCAAAGACTATGCCTGCTTCTGTCCCTGCCTCCGAGGAGTCTGCGCCTCTTCCTGTTCCGGAGGACTCTGCGATATTCTCGATCGGATCGTGCGACAGCGTCGACGGCGCTGCCGCCGTCCTCTCTGTAACTTCCGTGCCTCCCGTCACCACCACTGAGGAACCCGTGCCTGAGTCTGAGTACGAATACGCCGCGGTCCTGTTCCCCGCGGACGATAGCAAGGCGCCCGTCTTCTCGGACGACGACTCGGGCTTCTTCTCCGTCGGCTCGCTGGACAGCCTCGCGGGTGCTGATGATTAGCCCGAGGTGATGGCAATAAGAGAAGACGAAGAAACGAAAAAAAAAATCAAGAAAACGAAAAACACGCAAGATTCTTATGTCTGTCTAGTATTATCCCTCATCCTTGTAATCGGGCCTCGCATGTCCGCCGCTCTTCTCTTTCTCCTTCTCTGTCTGTCTCTGTTTCTTTCTCTGGGTCTTGGGGATAATCGGTAGAGCCTTGTCTCGTGTGGACCCCGAGAGTCGATGTTACAGTTCTATATCCAAGGTGCGTACCCGCTCGTGCAGGTGTCGGTGGGGACATAGGTACTGATTTACACGATCGCAGTCGCCGCCGCAGCCTCGCCCTCAATATCCTTCTGAAGCGTCTCTCGTTACCATCAGTGCGCGTGGCTCGAACGTCCTTGCTCGGCTCGTACTGATCTATCCCTCCTAGTCACCCCCCCAGTTCTCGCAGAAGCGGGCGAGCCACAAACCACAAATGGCCACCCCGATCCTACAGCATCACCCGACCCGATCGCCTGAGAATCAGCAACGTCAAGAATCAACTCTCGAGAGCCATACAACGAGAACGACGACGCCAGCCGAGGTGGCGAGAGTCCGACCCTCTCGCCGACGGGGACTTGATCACCCCCGTCCTACGGCCTTCCAATGCGCTGCGCGCTGTCAAGTTGATTTCGGGTGCTGTATTTGTGGGGTTGGTGTTGGTACGGACGTGTGCAGAGCGATGATGGGGTATCGGAGGATGGGGTGGATGATTTATGTTGGGCTCGTATGATGCATCGTGCGGCCGGCGGCGGACTTGTGTCACATGTTGACTCGACGGACTATCCACAATGGTATTGTTGCATACTTATTCTGATTGTGCGGATTGTCGGGTTGCAGACGAATCACGATCAGCCTCGCACTTCAAGTTGGACGAGATCCCAGGAGTGTGACTAGCGAACTGGTGATACAGTGACTGTCTCTCTCTCCCCCAGCGGGAGAAGGGGCGATTTTCACTTCCACTGCACCGGAGGACCGGTCCAGGAGATGTCTGGGCACCTTGTCCTACATAGGTGCTCGAACTGCCGCGCCGATGGGCATGGTTCCTTCAGCGGGAAGAAGACGCGATCTTCACCTCATATCCGTTCTCGTCACGATTAGAGTTCATGCAAGGCTCACGGCGATCTACACATACCAGGATCACGCCACCATGATTGCAGAACTGGCGGACCGAGGCCTTCAACGCCGGGGCGGGCAACTCGGGGTAAGAAGACACACAAATCGTGATTACCCTGGCATTCGATATCAAATAACTCGAGGAAGATGGAGAAACAGATTTCGCGGAGAGGGGTCTATACTATGACATGCCATAGGGCGAATACTTCCAATAGCTGCGCACAATGCCAATGGCGTGAGCGCATGGACATAGGACAATTCAAAGACCCGCTCACCCAGAATGCCGCACCGCGAGCACCCACGGCACGACGACGCGTCGCAGCACCCAGGACATCACGGGCCACGTGTCCTTCAGTTCGGGCGGAGTGTGGCTGCGCATGAAGGGCACGAGGAGGAAGGGGTCGCCGTGCGTTTTGGCGTACGCCTCGAGATGCGCGTCCAGATCGAGCACCTCTTCTTTCGAGAATACCGTCATTTTGTCGGACGTGATGTGGGAGACTTCGTCGTCCAGGTGTTGGAACTGCCGGGTTAACGCGCTCAGGGTCAGGACATGCCGTCGCGAAAGGGTGTGGAGTGGGATGTCAGGCGCACCAGTGGGTCCTTGAACGCGAACATCATCTCGCGCATCTTCGCAGCGTCGAATTTCGACGGGTCGGCTTTGGCGGAGGCGATGAAGGCGAGGAGCGCGTCGAGACGCTCGTGGATGACCTTGTGCTGTGCGATCTCGCGCGAAAAGTCGAGCTTCGTATTGAGGATGGGGAAGACGACTGCTTCCTCGCTGTCGTGGTGGCTCGCGATGGACACGGCCCACGCGTGGCAGTACCCCATGAAGTTTGGGAGGTCTGCGAGCGGCGGGTCGTCAAGGTGCGCGAGAATGTTGTCGTAGCCCATTTTTAAAGTATCGTGCGCTGCCGTATGTGCTCTCGTCAGAGACAAGAAGAGCAGGACATACAGGAGAGGGGCGCACCGTGTACCATGTTGTAATGCAGGAGCTCGTAGGGGCTAGTCGGGCGCATCGCAAGCAGTCGGGTGGGATGTCGAATTAAGGAGACCGTCAGGAAAACGAGGGCGAATAAGTCGGTAAGGAGAGGGGCGGCGACGCAGCCCTTTTACTGCTCATGCTAGCAAAGCGGTAAACGTGCCTGACGACAGCTCTCCTTAAACTTGATATCTCTGCCCCTTGGAGCAATTCGCTATCGCCGAAGGGCGGGCGCAGGTAACAGTCTCGCGTGTCTGAGCATGTAGGGTGTCAGCGCGCCGAGCAGAACGGTAGAGACGAGCTTTAGACGGAAAACTGTCAATAGTGTGAGCTCGCCGTTGTGGCATACGGTACCACTGTGTGAGAATAGACGCCCGACGAAGAACGAGGGCAATGTCAAGGGTATCCGTGAATTTTCGATTGTACGTCTGCACCGAGCTAATCACGTCCGACAGTAATTTGTCAGCTAGCTGCTCTGCCATGGAAGAAATGACAAGTGGAAGTAGGCTTGAAAGGTTAACGTTCAAAGCCACAGTGCATCGGGAAAGCCGGAAAACGTCTTACGTCTTAGGCGTCTTACAGCGTCTTATCGTCTTAAGGCTTAAATATGACCTTCGGTAGCACGAGTTATAGCTATTCAGTGCACCCGGATACTTGGCAGTCTGACAGTCCACTAGAATAGAAATGATTTGGTAGTCTGCATCGTGCACCTAGACAGCCCAGGTCCCAGGCCTAATTAGGCTGGCTCATCTGACCCCCGGTCAAGCCTAACAAGGCTCAGGATTGCTCGTCGATTGACACCAGCGGTCGTACCGGGGCTTGGTGCTGCCTTAGTAGAACTAGTATACTATGTATTAGTACTATACTATAGAGTGTTGCTCGAAGCCGCCGCCTACGTCGTCGGACATCGTCGGCGCTTGCCGATCTACCCAATCGGGCAATCGGAGCGCCTCCCGCCCTCCCCGACGTCGTCAGTGACAGCGTGCTACAGCGTCACTGCAGCGGGACTATAATGGGCTATATATTGTTTGGTGTAATGTACGTAGTGGGCTACCGAGCGCCGCAGGTGTGACGCGGAATGACACCGTGGTTGTCACGCGCCACTCTCCTCGTCGTTGGCGGCGGCGGCGGAGTAGCCTGTCGTATACTGGCCCACTTAAATTCGCAAACATTCTGGATAAATCATATTATATTTTTCATGTCAATGTAAAACTTCATTACAGAGTCTGATACGTCTACATTATGATTCGGCCCGAATATACCCATGTGGCAAGTGTGGCACATGAGAGAATAAGATATTGAGGCCAGTGAATGCGCACTTGCCTGGTTATACCAGTGGGATACCATTCAGGTAGTTACATTCTGCATAGCCAACATGTTAGACCATCAGCGAAGCATACAGAACAAAGGGGAACATGCACTTATTGGGTAGGGAAGCGATTCGGGTAAACAAATCGATGAAGCGGTCCCAAGGGCCTCAAGTCAGATAGATTAACCATAAGCAGTTCGTATAAGATAGAAACAGCCTATAATTACTATAACCATAATTCCAGGAAGGCTCATAACCCGAATACACTGTGAGGGGATTAACTAGATTACTCGCCACAACGAAAGAAGATAGTGGAACTGAGTTACCCCAGCCTTACCAGGTGCATTCCCTTCCAGCATGAAATTATACCTTTGGCAGAGAGAGGCTCTGTTGAAGTAGGATGGTGCCGAGTGCTAACAGCACACTATTCAGATACATCGAGGCCTAGGGCACGGAAAACGCACGAATAGGTCCGATAACAGTTTCATATGCAGTTATAAATGCACCAGAAGCTATATAAGACTCAATGAAAGGATTAGGATATGCAGAGACAGTCATAAAGCTGAGAAACATACCGGATGTGACTGAGATCTGAGAACCGCCCTCATACCCTTGGTCGGGCGCAGTTTTTCGCAGTAAATTGAGCAGAAGTCCCTCACTGTTTCAAGAAAGAGGTAAGAGACAATATGAGAGCTCACAAGTAGTCCGAGGGGCCATAGAGACAGAGGAGTGTAGAGTCAAGGAGATGTCACATTGTATGTCACGGTACGAAGGACGTCCGATTTCGTTCGGACAGAATGCGCTTGCTGTGTGCGGTGGCTGAAGACCGCACAGCTCATATTTCGACCCCCTTCGCGCGTGTCTTCCTCTCTCACCTACTATATTTTAGCTTTATCTTATTCTGCTCATTTTCCTTCACTCTCCGGTACCCTAATCAAGTGATAGAGCTATCTCAAATTATGGTTATCTCGCAAATACCGGATTCCAGAAGAAGGTTAGTTGTCTTCATCTTCATTCCTCCGTATCTGGGTGCCTCTAATTTATGTTGGTTCTGCAGGTAGTATACCACTCTATTAGCTGTTTACGACCTTTTGGAGCTTCCTTGCTGTCTATGGTCCTCCGGCGTGTCGTTCTGACTATTTTGTTACTCATTCCACTTTGTAGATTCATTCTGGCTTTCAGGACATGGATCCGCCTCATTTATAGCGGCGTAACATAAAGGTAGTCTCTCTATGACATGGATTCTAGGCTGAATTAACTCTCAGAAGCCCCGAACACCTGGTGTCATCTAGGCATTCCAATGCTGCTACCCCTTTATATGCACCAGGGTAAAGGACAACTCCTCATATTTGTATGCTACTATTATGAGATATAACTCATATACTGAATACATCCCATTAGAGGTTGACTGGATCGCTACATCAGCCTATTCCCCCTGTCTCTTCCCTACCCGGTAAGTGCATGTTCCCCTTTGTCCTGTATGCTTTTCGGATGCTCTAATGTACTGGCTATGCAGATGATAACTACCCTAATGGTATTCTGCAGGTATCTCCAGGTAGGTGCGCATTTATGAACATCTATATGTTATTTTCTCCTAGGCCACATTTCACACATGTGTATATCCGCGCAGAATAGCATTGTAGACATTCCATACTCTGTAGTCAAGTTTTATACGTACTATAGAAATATAATATGATTTATCTAGAATTGTATCGAATTTAACTGGACCCGTATACGACAGGCTGCCACCACCAATGATGAGGAGAGTGGCAGGTGAAACGACCACTATGTCAATCGGTGTTTATCTGGCAGTGCTCGGTAGCCCTACGCGTACTTTGCACGATAAAATATATAGCATATTTTTCTCGTACCGCCGTGACGCTGTAGCATGCTGTCAGTGTCACTGACAGCGTCAGAGGGGGCAGGCGGGAGGCGCTCCGATTGCCCGATTAGGCAGGACCGGCAAACGCTGACAATGCCCGACGACATGGACGGCGGCTTCAAGCGACACTCCATATTACAGTACTACTACATAGTATACTACTTGTACTAAGACAGCCCCGAGCCCCGGTACAACTGCTGGTGTCAATCAACAAGCAGTCCTGAGCCTTGTTAGACTTGACCGGAGGTCAGATGAGCCAGCCTAATCAGGCCTGGGACCTGGGCTGTCTAGTGTTATGATTTTCCCATGCTTATCTCATTCTATTTCCATTCCGAGCATTGCTATTGGACAGTACCTTTCTCTGGGTAGAACTTCCCATGGATGCTATCTTCGTCTCACATGTTATCTCCCTTGACTCACCTTCTACCAATGGGCACCCTTGTATTTCTCATTTCTCTGAGTTACGTTCTCACAGGATAGCTTACGCGTCCTTTCTTATTGTTCTCTTCTTTGGGTATTAACCCCTATACCAGTTACTATATATACTGTAGAAAACCCATGTATTCCTTAGTTCAACCTCCTGTTGAATACAGTGATTACCTGGACTCTTGACTTGACCATTGGCATTGGCCTGGCCAGACCTACCCTTCAGTACGCTTACTGAGGTAGTGACGACATAACTGTTGGCACATGGCCCAGTTATCTCAAGATGACTAGTTAGGACATTGCTTCCTAACACATGCAGCAAAAGTAGAGCAGAGAATAGAGGCCAAGGCCGTGAGACAATTGACGTGACGTTGAAATCAGTGAGCCAGCCAAGGCAGGCGTGACTGGAAGCAGACCGTTATATGCCGACTGCCCTCCACCTGCCTTATAAGGGAGGTAATACAGTCTGACTTCGGGAGACTAATGATTTGGATACAACAAAGCAGCACTACATATGTTGCTATAGGGGGCGCGAGTTTTCGTCTTCGAACTCGAAAACAGGCTCTTAGATCTAATCTCTTTTATGTCTTAGACGTCTTGCTAAGACACATAAGATGCTCTACAGTGCTTTGCATATGAAGCCGGAAAACACGCCGCGCAAAATCTTGTTTGTAGTAGCCAAATAATACCATAAATGGAAATCCATCACCGAGCCTTGGGCCGTCTTGTGACCTATGTCACGCCTCTCGCCTGACCTGTAAGTATGATCCGATGAACCAAGTGTAGGGCCAGCATACCTGTGGTTGCCAATGATCCGTACTACACCGCTCATCCAGTATACATGTCTCCACTTCGCCAGGATGCCGTTCATGGTTGTCCGTCCAGTTGACCTCGAGACGAGCACCAAGTGGTGCCTGAGCTCAACTACCCATTCAGTTCCGGTTGCTCTGTATGACGCGCCATGGAGCCCATTGCGAGGATGGCTCAGGTGCAGGAGGATAAAAGGACAAGGATCCAGCTGTAAGTTGGCCATCGATCACCCAGGTTCCCCCTTTCCTTCTCTTGACCTCCCCATGTCTCTACAATAGAACTGGGAACAGTGTGCTGCTCAGTCAAGCACGGCAAATGCCCCCAATGGCACTCAAACGCGGCCTGTGTCGAGGCTGTGGCTTCAACGAGGCGGTTGGATTGGTGAGTCTACTTTTGCCCTACGAGAGTGATGGTTCTGAACTGTTTTGCAAGATGGTGCAGTCACTCCGACACAGTTCTACCACTCCCATGAGGAGATCGAACAAACCCGCCAGGCGGTGTTTGCTGCCATTCGGAGTGTGGGAGCGCTTCTTGAGAATGTGCACACCGTGCATGTTCCGCTCACGCCAACCACTCCGGGGCAGGGTCATCGTCTTCATGGTCAGGAGCTGGCACATCTGCCACCTCCATATGAGGCCGCTGTCGAAGCTCAGCCGCTACCGTACCATATTGGTACACCGTGAATGCCTGCTGCTGACGCTGATGTACATCACCCTATTTCGCGCGGTGGATGTCCACTCGAGCAGGCTGAGACCCAACCCGAGGAGAGAGACGAACATGTGCATGCCGGTGTAGCGGCATCCGTAGCAGTCGGGTCTGATGCCAGGGCCATGCCTGCTGGCCCCGGAGGGACTACTGCGACAGCTAGAGCTGAATTTTTAACATTCACTTCTGTGTCTATCTGATGCCTCATCCAGCCCTCAACAAATAGTGTTGTAGCTGTGACCCTTGTGTATACAGTCAAGGAGAAGGGACCGTCAAGCCGTGGGAGCAAGATCGTCACCAAGAAAATGCAGCTCACGAAGAATGCGCTCCTCACATTCTCTGAGGACCTGCGTCGGGCCGACTTCATCTCTGTGATGCTAAAGGCACATGACCTTGATGATCAATATGCAGCGAGTCCGCATGCAGGGCCAGGCTTCAAGCTGTGGTGGACCGGTACAAAGTAAGTACTCACAGTCCATAAATCGATGATTCCCGCTCAACTTCAGCTTAGCAAGAGTGCAGTGGCTACGATTGACACTGATGATGACTTCGCGATCACGGTGGGTGCTCTTCTCAAGAAGAGGCCAAGCAACATCACTGCGGAGCTCAATTCAGACAATATGGAGGGCTTCTGCATCTGTAAATGTGTGAGTGTCAGGCTCTGAGACAAGGTGGTTATCTGATTGTGAGCAGCCTCTCGCAGTTGCAATTGCTCCCGACGACGACAATGAATTGCTGGATGGGACCATGGTATGATCAGGCACTTCATAGTTGGCCGGTACTAACTGTACGCTCAGGTCCCGCGCCTCGACTCGTATTCCGATGAGGCGCAGCTCCATGGAGGTATCATCATGGAGTTGAAGGCCCTTCACAAGTGCACCGAGCATCTTGGCGAGAATGGTGATACGGGGCATTGCTACAAGAGTGAAAATGGTCATATTGGCTTGAATAGCCGTCACCTGAAGATATGGGCAGCTGCTATAGTGAGTTTATCTCTACCTGATGTAGTATTATCCCACGTGGGAGTTGCTGTCCCATTTCAGGTGGCACATGAGTGTACCAAGCGCGTTCCCCCGAACACAAGCGAGTTCAACGGAGTTCGGGATGGCCAGCCCTCACTCATGAAGGCTCGTGGCCGCTCTGGGCCGCGACCTATGTCTTCAGTTCCCCAGTCTACAGCAACCAGTTTCGACCCGAACATGCTGCTCATGGCGGCATTCATGCCAATGCTGCAGAATCAGAATATGGTCAACTTGCAGACTCCGGGTGCAGGTCCATCTGCATGTGAACATCCGTCAACACCGAAGCATCACCATATTGCCTCACCCCCTCTTTTGCCCATTCCTGAACACCACTCTGACTCAACTTCCTGGACAAGCAAGGGGTTGATCTTTTGGCCTTCGAGGAGAGTCTCGCGGAGAAGAGGTTAAGCCCGGACATCCTCAGCAAGGTTCCAGTTGAACGGCTATGCACCATCACTGGTGCTGTCGAGGGTGATGTCTGGAAGCTTCGGGAGTTCGCCACTGAGTGGCATGCCAGGCTTGTTGAGAAGTGTCGCCACCTTGGAGCTTGAGCCGGCAGGTATCATCATTCCCCCAAGTTCTAACTTCCACTATACTAGTATTCCTTCTGATAAAGTATCCATCACTCCTTTACACACTGATAGTCTTCCCATTCATTATGATATATTTTTTGTACCCCTTATGAATATCCACAATTAGTAATCCATCCTATAGCATCTTCCTCCGTGACTGCAAGGGCAGCCTGATGGATCAGCCACGGCCTAACCTGCGGATTGACAGCCTCGGCCTCATGCCGCCGCAACCATGCCTTTATCAAACTGAATGCCTGCTCTATGGGATTCATG
Organism: Gloeophyllum trabeum ATCC 11539; assembly: GCF_000344685.1. Taxonomy (NCBI): domain Eukaryota; kingdom Fungi; phylum Basidiomycota; class Agaricomycetes; order Gloeophyllales; family Gloeophyllaceae; genus Gloeophyllum; species Gloeophyllum trabeum. Next base: position 2,923,903 of record NW_006920411.1, on the reverse strand, counting down.
TCGGGGGAGTACGGGGGCAGATAGATGAGCTTCGCACCTGCAGTATCTAGGTGAGTTTCAGTCTGAGAAGTATGCCACTCGATGCTTACCACAGTCTTCCTCAACCACTCTCCGGATGTCCTTATCATGATGGATGGAACAGCTGTCCATGATGACGACACCGTGGACCCCTGGGTATGGATTGAGTTTCGGGGCCTGACATGCCTTTGGAATCAGTTCTGTAGCTCGATGCCGCCCAACAGAAACATATCAGATCAGACCGTAGGAATCGCAAAAAGTGCTCCTTTGTGACAGAGCCTTCAAAGATATCAAGTGCAACAATCCCTTCGACCGAGAGTGCCGGCAAAACCGAGTAACGTTGACTGCGAAGGAAGGTGTCACGACGTACACAAGCTTGTCCCAATCCGGCCCATCCCATATGTCTCTGGTTTGTCAGATCATCCACACTCGACTCATCCAACCACACGATCGATTCCATAGGGAGATCCCCCCATTGAGCTTGCCAGGTTGCGCATAGGAGCTCATTCCGCTTGAGTGCAGCTTTTGATATCTTCTTTCGCATGATGGCAATGTTCTGGAGTGCGTGAGAGATGGAGGCCACCAAGACATCCAGACTTCTCTGGTCAGCGAGAGCCTCCTGGATTTCATCCAGGTAGATTGCTGGATTCTCCCACAGCAATCCTTGAATGAAGTCGAGATCTTCCGTGGCGAGTTTGCAAGGGCAACCTCGAGGTCGGTTCGTTGGGTCAATAACTTCTCCATACATATTGTAGACCCGTAGAACCTTGTATATCGTGCTGAGAGAATAGCCTGAAAGGTCCTTTATTTCACGAATAGAACGTCCCTGTTCATATTGCCATGTTATGACCTGCTTGCGCAACTCAGGCGTGGTGTGAGTATGGGACATCGAAGGTGACAAAAGGTCACATCGCCGGCCTGAGGTGTGGTGATCAATTACTATATATGGTATTATTTGGCTACTACAAACAAGATTTTGCGCGGCGCGTTTTCCGGCTTCATATGCAAAGCACTGTAAGATGATTTCCCGTTTTGCCAGTGTGATGAAGTCGGATGTGGAGACTATTCAAGTTGGCCACATTCATTGCAATCTTTCTGTAGCTGGGTGACATAGCTTATTACCTGTCATTCAGCATACCAGAAATACTGCTTTTTTAATCTACTCTGAATCTGATCTGATTTGTATGTCTGGCCTCTATGAATCAAACTTTTTCCAGTCAGTATTTAGATCCCGTAGCCTCTACTGTAATGCAAGGTCTTATTTCAAACCTAACATGGTCTGGTCCAGAGAGCAAATCACCTGATCAGGGGCACACTCAAGCCTATGAGGAGATAAAACAACTTGTGAAAGCTGGTGGAGAAAACCCCACCATATGTCAGTAAATGGTGCACGCTTTGGGAATTGCAGTATTTAGGGCCAGGCAGAAGATTGTATGAATGGTAATTTCCAGCCAATCAGAGCCCGCAGAATTCCCTTTCGTACAATCTTTTGCCCGCCCCTAAAGACTGCAACTCCCGCAGTGAGAGACCCCCGGGCGCGAATGAGTCTCTGCCAGGAGACAGTCGATCAGGATGGAGACCGAGACTCCACGAGATCGTACCCAGAGACCGCTGTTTCAGGAAAATGGGGGTCCATCTCCTTGGCTCCATGGCTCCGCACACGTCCATATCGCACGGACGGAGAGATCCGAGATTGCTGATGGGACTTGCGCACATCGACGAGTGGGAGCGCACGCAGGCGGTACTCGGTCGCGTGCTCGTAGTCGAGGAGGAAGCCGGCGAGGCCGCCGTCGCCCCGGGCGCCGAGCATGGTGTTGAGGTCGACGCCGCCGTGCATGTTGCTGAAGTCGAGGCGGCTGTTCGCGGTGTCGACGTGGCGGAGGACCTCGAGGCCTGGGTGCATGTTAGTAGCTGTGCAGGCAAACGGGAGAGGGGTTTGCGGGGCGAGACTGACTGACACTCGAGCACCTGGACGGCGATCCGGGCGGCGTCGTTGAAGCTGTCCTCGATGTCGGCGAGGAGGGAGAGCACGCGGTGCGGCGGGAGGCGGTAGTGGACGTGGGCGTTTGCGGGCGTGTGTGTAGCGCGCGCGGGCTGCGGGGCGGACGGGAGGGCGAGGAGGGCGGCGCTGCGCGGGGATAGCTCGCCGAGGATGTCGTAGGTGCGGAGCTGTCCGCTGTTGACGGCGAGCACAACGGGGTGCAGAACGTGCTGCGCGGAGAGGGCGCGGGAGGCGTCGGCACAGACGGCGGGGAGGTGCTGCAGGAGCACGTCGGCGCGATCGGCGGAGATGGATACGGCGTGTGCGCGGGGGATGGCGAGCTCGGCGGAGTGGACGGTGAGGTCGTCGACTCCGGATAGCACTTTGCGGTGGACGTGGAACAGATTCGGCTTGTCGGTCTGCATTGTCAACGAGGCCTGAGGACGGCGGGGTGCCTGCGACTCCGTGGGAGCGCGTGTTGGGACACTGATTGCTATTATTTAGCCGTTTCCCTACTCGAGAAGCGCCCACGGCTGTCGGCAGCTTATCCCTCCTTTGAGTATAAGTTGAGCTTGAGTACTATTCCATACCCATTATTTTATCATAGCATATTGAGATCAATGTTAACACCTTGAGTCATAGTCAGTTCGCATGCTGTTAATCGGGCTGGGTGAGTTTCCAGGTCCGGGAGGTCCAATGGAATCCTACAATATTAATGGGCAGTTCAAGAGACATTCCATGTGTACATTTGGCACGCCGGGATGTGCCGGTCGGTCGAAAAGTGGTCCGCATGTTGGGGTGCCAGAACCCCTCCCACTCCCAAAGGAGGGGCATTCCGGACTTGTCTCATTTATTCCACTTTCTGTTTTATTCTGACTTCATTATCTCCTCTTCCATATGGTCTTTCTATGTCATTATATCGGTACAAATTGGGGCAACAAACTCACCCAGGACCCCTATACCTAGGTACACGGCCAGCCGGAATTCTGACAGAAAGCTGCAAACGGGTCAAGCAGGGAATTCTGCAACTCTGCTGTTGACAAATTTTCAGTAGTCATGTAAAAATATTTCACCTTGGTGGTTTTGAAGAATATTTCAACACTCCTGGTCAAATATTTGCACGATTGGTTCCCCCTCTCAAATTCTGACTATCACTTATCGGCACGAGAGCTTGCCGCCAGGTCTCGCGTCATATGTGGTGTTGCCGGTGTGCCGCTCGCTCCCACGGTTCAAGTCGGACTTCAACGAAATTTTCTCTTCGCCCTCTCTTGTTTTTCAACCACCGCGATCTTTCGCCCTCTCCTCGCCCTCTCCAGGTCCATTCCCTTGACCTGTCATGCCAGTGTTGTGCCGGTCGACGACTAGTCCGTGCAGTCCACCCGTCGACTTGTCGACTAGTCGACAGTCCGGCGCGTCGACCGTAAGTCTTGTCGACTGTCCCACGGCGTTGTCGACTGTCCCACGGTATACGAGAAGCTCTGAGCAACATGCAGCGGTTTCCCCCGAAGGCAAAAGCCGAGAAGACTGGCCAGGGCCAGGCCAGGGACATCTTTTCCTGGTCAGCGATTGGCTCACGCCTCCACGCATCAGTCCGGTCGACTATTCTCACGGTCGACCGTGGACTGTTGTCGACTAGTCGACGACTTGTCGACTTTGTTGACTTTGGTCGACTAGTCGTCGACCGGCACATCACTGTGTCATGCTCCTCCGCTCTCGTTGCTTGCACTCGCACAGCTTTGTCTCTCGCGCGTAAGTCATCATTTCTTCTCCTCGCGCTGCCTATTATACAGTATGGTTCGCCCGGGCCACTGCACCAAGTTATAACTGTGTATGTTCCCTTACTGAGGACTGCCATTCCTTAGGTGTACCTCCGTAGACATCTGACTAGACTGCTTAGATTGGGTGAGTGCATCCTTGCTGCTCCAATCTCTTTGTTCACTTACATATATTGGCTGTTGGGGAATGTTTGTGAGGACAGATAGGTATCCCGTGTCTGGAGTATTGTGGGCCATACATATATCTAGAAACTTCAGGGTGTATGCAGCTTTAGATAGAACAATAAAATCCTTGCATTATTGCATAGTATGATATATAATACAGTATCTACCAAGGGACCGGGAGGAACCGGAATGTGAGCCCGAGGATGGCTGAACCACGGATGACGTGGTAGTCACGAGTAGATCACGTGCATTTGCTCATAACAATTTCTGACTTTCCCCAATCAAATCTTTGCACAAGAAGTCATTTTGTCGCTTTTTTAAAACAAAAAAATGTCACAAATTCTGACTAGTGTGATTTGACGTTTTGACTTCAAGGGGCATTCAAATATTTTCAACCAAAGTGTCCGGCTGTGTAGGTCGAATCGGATACGGGTCCCGGTCAAAATGGACCCGGTCAGATTTGGCCTGTGCCACAGCGGGTACCAATGTCCGGGTCAGAAACCTTCCGGAGCAGCAGCTCGGATACCATCCCGGTCAAAAATGCTCCGAGCAGACCGCTTCGGCAGCAAGCCACAATGCTTACCGTGGTGACTATATACCTGTGACTTCGTGTGGCATCCCATCAAATCAACAGTTTGGTGCCGCTCACAGGGATGACAGGTTTTGTGTGGCTCGGCTGGTATCAAATGCTAAATTTGATTATTGCAGCACAGGATTGCCTCAAAAGCCTTGATACTTGGAACCCCACAAGCCTGATTAGCTTGAAGGAGGATCAAATGGAATCTGTATCTGCTTCGTTGTAGCTTTTCACCGTACCTTGTATAAGGAATGACCATGTCTTCGCATCAATGCCACCGTGCGCGTACTGCTCATAGACTGCATCTCCGACCGTTCTTAGCATGGCGAATACGCAGCCGAGTCCAGAAGACCACTCGGAAATAATCCTTAGAATCGAGTACAAAACTGCTACTCACTACATAACACCATCTCCACTTTCCCATACTGCCCCTTCTCCCTCATGTCAAATGCTGTACCAAAGTGTGCTTGCCCCCGCTCAGCGGAACACTGCCGTTCCCGGGCAGAGTAACGACACCAGACGTCCCCTCCGGAGTATCGACCTCAACTCTCAGAGTATCATCGGCAATGGACCAGTCGACCCCAAACCATCCCAACCCCGTCTCGAAGCCACCGGCCGCCGACTTAAGCCCGCTGGTGATGGGTGCAATCGACCATGTCCGGCCCTGGGGAGAAGTCAGCTGTAAACCCAGCACATGGAACGTCAAGGCAGGCGTCGGGCCTGTGCTCCATCCATGCGCGTGGCTGGTGTATGAGTCGTCGTAATCGTACCCAGCGGCCGCGCGGTAGCTGTCGAGACGAGACGCCGACATTAACTTTGGCGCGGTCCCACAACACGATGGACATACCCCAGCGAGCCATTGGCCGTGAATCCTTCGAGAAGCGTCGACTGCACGCTTATGTTCGTATACAGCATGTACCCCCATTCCTTGCGCAACAGATCCAGCGCGCGCTCGCCATTTCCGGCGATGAAATGCGCACGAACCTGAGTGATGATCAGCAGAGCGTTTTTTTTTCGCAGAGGCGGTAGAGAAAATCACCTCAAATCCTCCAACGAAGGGTATGATCGTGTCGTTCAGCTCTGGGGAGAGCGTACCGATATCCGTCCAGAATTGGGTCAGTCCGTCGCTAACGGCCTGAGTCTGGCTCGCGTTGTTCGTCAGATTGTACAGCACCGCCAACGAGTTGCCGTCTTGCGGGTAAAGACTGGTCGTATCATTATCGCGGTACAACCCAGCGGAGGCGTCCCAGAGGAGGTCATTGTACGCTGCCTTCAGGGTGGTCGCGTTAGTGGCGTACGCAGCTTGCGAACTCGTGTCGTTTACGTAGCCGGCGAGCTCGGCGGCGGCGACATACGTCTACGATCGGTCAGCCCCGACGCACCGCTACGCATCGCGGACAGACTTACAGCATACATCAAGGCATTCGCCGCAGAGTTGCGTCCGGCACCTCCTACCCTTCCCCAATCGTTGGAAAAGTCTGCCCTGACGTTGAGCAATCCAGTCTCGTCGATCTGGCTGCTCAGAAACGCTACAGCTTTGGTGTAATTGGCCCAGACGGTCTGCACTAGGCCGATATCACCCGTGTACAAGAAGTAGCTGTGCGTGCCGAGAAGACTCCAGGAGATGTAGGTGTCGCTTCCCTGCGCATTGATAGTAGGGCCGGAATAGTTGAGGGCACCAGTGGTTGCATCCTGGGTAGAAAACATGACTAGGAGGGAATTGCGCGTTGCGATGAGATCGTTGGTCGAGACGAGCTGTGTGTGGGTCGATATTCCCATGTCGCCTGACCCCTAATCAGACCACTCATGCAAAAAAAGTGGAATGTTCAGACTGACCAGGCCAGACAGTTCTGCAAGCAGTGCAGGTCAGACTCGTTTGTCCGAAGATTAATATTGCAGGCGCGGGCTTACCTGTCTCTCTTGGCTCCATCAACTAAGCATGGTCCCGAGACAGGACCAAGAGACGCATTATTGGCCCATCCTGGGTTACTTCTGCGTCAAATCCAGTGCGCCTGCGCATCCGTGCTCGCGGGACGTACCTGGCAAAGTGACAGTGCCTGCGCTCTGCCTCCCCTGGTCGGAGGCTATGGTGTTCGTCTGTACAGTATACGCTCCCGCATACCAAAGCTTCGTCAGGAAATCATGGTCGTCGTAGACAGGGTCTTCTGCATAGAAGTAACCAGTGTAATTCCTCAGGTCCTCAATATGAGGCGCGAACGTGATCACAACGCTGATGTTCGAAATCGTGAGAGGTGCCGCCGAGTTGGAGACAATGGTTAAGTAGCGAAAACCGCCACGGAGGCGTTCCGTCGGCTGGGTGAAGATACCGACAGTTAAAGGTGCCGGGACGGACTCGACGCCGTCCGCTCTCTGGAACGGGTTGGTTATTACCGAATCGTCCGACCATTCTGGGTTGATGAACAGCGGCGACTCGGTGAAGGAAAGCGAGAATGCCGATTGCGACGTCGCATTGTCTACATTGAGTGACACTACACCGCCGACCTGTGCATGCCATACTCTCAGCACTAAGATATGCTCAGCATGGCTCCCGCTACACTTACCTCCTTGCCGAAATCGAGCGTGACATGTGATCCGTCCGAAGAAAACGTCGCTTGACCGTCTGGGCCACTCACAAGCCCTTCGGCGCCCGCAACAGAGCCTACAACAGAGTAGACCCGAACAGGCACCACCGTCTTCGACGCGGGCGCATAGTTGAACTCGTCCCAGGGACCCGAGGGGGCCCTGGCGTAGCATGATGCCGCAAGAGCTACAAGAAACGCGAGGGACCTCATAACGCAGCAAGACCACGACAGTCAAGCAGCCCTCGAGACCTCGTCGCTTATATACGCTGCATCGCGAGCCATGACGCTTCTGGCCAGCTGATACCTAGAGAAGCCGCGGTCAGTATTTGCCAGAAGACTGAGCGAGGCGTGCTAGAGAGAAAGATGGTGCAAGTTGCAGCAACCTGGGCTCGGCATTTCATTGGCAATCACGCCCTGCGTACACATTGCATGCCTCTACGGATGTGCTGAAAGTGCTACAGCCATAGGAACATACAATGGGCAAGCTTCCGGGAGGTGTCGAGCGGCTTTGAAGGAGATATTGTGCTCCTCACTCGTGAACGCGTGAACATCGATGTTCGGCACAGCAGTCACGAGTGCGTCCTGTCTTCGCGAGTGTGGTACTGTGTGGTAGAGAAGAAGATTCGCGTATTTAGTTTTGTCATAGCCTGGTCAGGTGCATCCAGGTATTTAGCCTTTGAGGAAAATACCAGCGTCTACCATGCGTTCGAGTGAATAACGACGAACGTGCTTACAGACAGCCACCGCAATAGATCTCACATGCACCTCTGCATTACAATTCCTGCCTTTTTATTCTCTTCTGTAACTAACAGGTAAAAATATGCAGCGAAAGGAGAAAAGAATCACGGGAGGGCGGGAACTAAACGCGAGCCGAAAACCACCATCGTAACGTAACGTAAGACGCGCTCCAGCCACAAAACCAAAGCACCAGCAGCACCATTATTATATCGTTTAGAAGCACTTGCGGTGCACAATCCCCGGACCTGACTCGTCGTACTCCTGCTTCGAGCACCACAGGTTCTGGAACGTCGACAGCGACGCCAGGATGGACCCACCGATCCAGACGGAGTACTTCCGCTCGGGCGGCGCGACGATCTTGACCTTCACGCTTGACGGCGAGAGCGACGTCAACTCCTTCTGCATACGGTCGGCGATACCCGGGAACATGGTGGTACCACCGGAGAGCACGACGTTGCCGTACAGATCGCGACGGATATCGAGATCGCACTTGAAGATGGAGTTGTACCTAGAGATCTTGGTCAGCACCGCTACTTAGCCAACATATCTCCAAGAACTCACGTCGTGTCGTGGATACCCTGGGCTTCTAGCGACAGCATGGCGGGCTGGAAGAGCACCTCCGGAGCACGGAACCGTTCGTTACCGATAGTGATAACCTGACCGTCCGGAAGCTCGTAGCTCTTCTCCAAAGCACTGCTCTGCGCAGCAGTCTGGAGCTCCTGCTCGAAGTCGAGAGCGACGTAGCAAAGCTTCTCCTTGATATCACGGACGATTTCACGCTCGGCAGTCGTCGTGAAAGGGTAGCCGCGCTCCATAAGGATCTTGATGAGGTAGTCGGTCAGATCACGACCGGCAAGGTCCAGACGGAGAATGGCGTGCGGGAGCGCGAAACCCTCGTAGATGGGGACAGTGTGCGTGACACCGTCACCAGAGTCGAGCACGATACCGGTGGTACGACCGGAGGCGTACAGGGAGAGCACGGCCTGGATGGCGACGTAGAACGCGGGGGCGTTGAACGTCTCGAACATGATCTGCGTCATCTTTTCACGGTTGGCCTTGGGGTTGAGGGGGGCCTCCGTGAGCAGGATGGGGTGCTCCTCGGGCGCGACACGGAGTTCGTTGTAGAAGGTGTGATGCCAAATCTTCTCCATGTCGTCCCAGTTGGTAACGATACCGTGCTCGATGGGATACTTGAGGGTCAAGATACCACGCTTCGACTGTGCCTCGTCGCTGCATGACGCGTCAGGGACACTCGTTATGTTGAAGAACAGTTAGACCCACCCGACATAGGAGTCCTTCTGACCCATACCAACCATCACACCCTGGTGACGGGGACGACCGACGATGGACGGGAAGACGGCACGAGGGGCATCGTCACCTGAGACATGTCAATACCAAACTCGCAAAGCAAATAGCATTCTTCAACATACCGGCAACTGCAAACAGGCACGATTAGCTACGCTCAATTCACAGAAAGATGCCATGCACTCACAGCCAGCCTTGCACATTCCGGAACCATTGTCAATAACCTACGCCCGAAACACGTCAAAAGGGGTCCCCATCTGCACATAACACCACGTCTACGCACGAGAGCAGCGACTTCGTCATCCATGGCTGGCGATTAATTCGTGAAAGTAAAAAGGAAAAGAAGAAGAGGGGGATCCTAGAGCTTCAGGAGGGCAAGAGAAAGATCACCAAATTGCCAGCGACAAGCCGTTTATATACCGCAATCAAGATACACCGTCATCGCAACACAGGTATGCGCAGCAACAGCGGATGTGTAATGGACCGAGCGTGGTGTTATGGTCAGCGCTGTGCCGAACGACGACGAGGGCATAAGACCGACCTTTGCTAAGAGCTCGGGGGCGCGCAGGCGATGGTAGGGCAGAGGGTGGTGACGGTCAGGAGCGTCGTCGGTTATCCGATCCACTTTTATTTAGGGCAGGTCCCCCGGAAGCACCCCCGATATGGCCTCCGGGGACTCCGGGGACCGCCCGGGGCACCCAATAATGAAAGCCAGGAGGATGGAGACAGTTATGTTTAGATGCATTTGACGGTATGGAAGGGCGTGGATTCATATTTGCCAGCTCAGACAGGCTGCGACTCTATTTCAGGGCGAAGGGGTTTTGTCTAGATTACGCCTCACAGACCGGATCTGTATCAGGGCTGATCAAATTGTGTTTCTTTTGCATTAAATGCGACGCTGGTGTAGAAGAGAAGGTGCATTACTCGGTAGTTTAATCCCAACTCAGAGCAGGGGTGCTCATGCACGAGGACTTTCAAACTCGAGCGAGGATCTGCGCTGAAAGCACACTGTTATTCCTATCTTGAGAGAGGTCAAGGCGGAGGCTGCTCAAGCGGCTGGATCCAACAAGTGGCATTGATACACAGTTTACCCACTGTATATACATACCGGAAGGTTCATGACAGTACGACGAGGGGTTGAAGGTCATTATGGATTGTGGCGTCGCAGGAGGAGGCCTTGCCAAATCAAGGCCAAACACAGACGCGACGCGTCATTTCCATCTGCTCACGCTAAGTCCACCGTCCCGCCCTACACTTCGTCTTTTCCTGGTCTCGTACCACATACCACCTCTTGCAACCGTCATTTTGAGAGGTTTCCTACAAGATGCCGTTGGAAGCTACGTTGATGATTATCGACAATTCCGAGTACATGCGGAATGGGGACTACCAGCCTACGCGGTTCCAAGCCCAGTCGGACGCGGTGACTACGATATTCCAGACAAAGGTGGACTCGAACCCGGAGAGCACAGTCGGATTGATGACTATGGCAGGCAAAGCGTACGTCCAAATACCTCACTGCTCACCCCTCTGCCCACTGGCTGTGCAAAGCACCATACTGACGAACCACCATACAGCCCAGAAGTCCTCGTAACCCACTCGCGCGACATCGGCCAGATCCTCCAGGGGACACACAAAGCCTCCAGCAAGATCGGCGGCTCCGCGGACATCCCCACCGCGCTCAACGTCGCGCAGCTCGCGCTCAAGCACCGGCAGAACAAGAACCTGCGCCAGCGCATCATCCTCTTCGTCGGCTCGCCGCTCGAGGGCGCAGCCGCGGACGAGAAGGGCATGGTGCGCCTCGCGAAGAAGCTCAAGAAGAACAACGTCGCGGTGGACGTGATCGCCTTCGGGGACGCGATCGAGGAGGGCGGGCAGGGCCCCGAGGGGAACGTGCTGAAGGCGTTTGTGGACGCTGCGTCGAGTGGAGACAACTCGTGAGTTCGGTTATACAAACCTCGACGAGCATGCTCATGATATGTTGTGAATAGACATCTAGTGTCGATCCCCCCAGGGCCCCATCTCCTCAGCGATATGATCATTTCGTCAGCTATCCTCGCGGCTGACCGCGGCATTCCAGAGCCCATGGCTGACGGCGGTGCAGGTGGCGAAGGTGCTGCAGCGGGCAGCCAATTCGAATTCGGCGTTGACCCGACTCTGGACCCGGAACTGGCTATGGTGAGTGTTGCTCTGCCATACATGGTACAGAGACTAAATACTCTTTAGGCACTGCGTATGTCGATGGAAGAAGAGCAAGCGCGGCAAGCAGCAGCCCAGGCGCAGCAAGCCTCGACACCAACACCCGCTACGACGTCAACACCAGCTCAGCCTGCTGCACCTACGACGACTACAACTGTGACGGTACCCGCCGAGCCCACGGATGACGAGGAAGAGGCGATGCTGCGGCAGGCGCTGGCGATGAGCCAGGAGCAGCAGGACGTGGAGATGCACGAGCACGCAGAAGGCGAGGGCGAAGACGAGGAGATGAGCGAGGAGGAGGCGATTGCGCGCGCGATCGAGATGAGTATGCAGCAGGGCGAGGAGGAGCCGCAGCAGCAAAAGAAGTAGTAGTGCTGTGGGGGTTGTAGTTTTATCTCATTCTAGTCGTGTTTTGCAATCATCATTATATCTCATTGTAATGCTTGCACTCTGGATACTCTCAGAGGTATGCGTGACCCTAACCCTAAGTCTTCGTGCCCGTCCTGCAACCGTCATCGGGATTCCCCGTGCCTACGTTCTGTCCTCCCGTCCACTATGGCCTCCGCCACTACCGCCTCCCAGTCCGAGCTCAAAGCGCACAAGGTCCCGCTAGGCTGGAGAGACCAATGTTCCTCGTTCGTTGACCCGCCATCTTCGCGCTAGGGTGCTGTCCTGACATGAACGTGAACGGGCCTTAGGTTGCTGATCCCCTTGAACGTCTGCCGGAAGGAGAAGTACTACATGCCATGGGAGTGCGGGCATGAGCGGCACGCGTACGAGAAGTGAGTCTGACTGTCCTGGCGTCTGTCTATTTTCCTTGCTGAGGCATGGGTTGTAGGTGTCAATGGGAAGAGTGAGTGTGATATTCTACGCACGGCGGTTGCATTGCGTGCTGACGGCCTGTTTGTCAGCTACATGCGCCGAATGAAGGCGCTGTCGAAGAAGAAGCTAGAGGAGAGGCAGGAGGCCGAGTGAGCGGCTGCTGGGGCGTGGGGGGCGCGCTGCATCGGTTGGGATGGGTGCTGGTCCTTAAATTGGGGGCATGCGAAGAGGCCAAGGCCAGGTACTGCCGGTTGCCTAGCAAGCAGACTATCACCCATCCGCTCTAATGACTCTAGAATGAGGCATGCTGGCATCAACTTCCCAGTGTTCTATTTCGCAAACGACATTCCCTCGAGGGGTAACTTGATGCACAGAAGATAATCGTAATATACATGGCCACCTCGTCAGCAGCGGAAAGTGTCTACTTAAGCTCCGTCCACGTCTCAGAAGCATTTCCGGTGCACGATCCCCGGCCCTGCCTCATCGTACTCCTGCTTCGAGCACCATAGGTTCTGGAACGTGCTGAGACTCGCGAGAATCGAGCCTCCAATCCACACTGAGTATTTTCGTTCGGGCGGGGCGACGATCTTGACCTGCGAGGGAGCACGCACGATGAGGATAGTTCTCACGTGAGGGTAATAATGCACTCACCTTCATACTCGACGGTGCAAGCGCAGTGAGTTCGCGCAGCATGCGGTCGGCGATGCCTGGGAACATGGTGGTGCCACCCGACATGACGACGTTGCCGTATAGCTCCCTGCGAATGTCCAGGTCGCACTTGAATATCGAGTTATAGCTGGCAATCGAATAGTCAGCATGACAGGTACGGGATGAACGCCCACGCGTACGTTGTCTCGTGAATCCCCGCCGCCTCGAGCCCCATCATACTGGGCTGGAAGAGCGCCTCGGGCGCGCGGAACCGCTCGCTCCCAATCGTAATCACCTGGCCGTCCGGCAGCTCGTAATTCTTCTCCAGCGCGCTGCTCTGCAGCGCCGTCTGCAGCTCCTGCTCGAAATCCAGCGCGACGTAGCACAGCCGCTCCTTAATATCCCTGACGACCTCGCGCTCCGCGGTCGTCTTGAACATGTACCCGCGCTCCGTGAGCGTCTTCACCAGCAGATCCGTGATGTCCCGCCCGGCGAGGTCGAGCCGCAGGATGGAGTGCGGGAGCGCGAAGCCCTCGTAGATGGGCACCGTGTGCGTCACGCCGTCGCCCGAGTCGAGCACGATCCCCGTCGTGCGTCCCGACGCGTACAAAGAGAGCACGGCCTGGATCTGCACGTAGAACGCGGGCGCGTTAAACGTCTCGAACATGATCTGCGTCATCTTCTCGCGGTTGGATTTCGGGTTGAGCGGGGCTTCGGTGACGAGGATCGGGTGCTCCTCCGGCGCGACGCGCAGCTCGTTGTAGAAGGTGTGGTGCCAGATCTTCTCCATGTCGTCCCAGTTGGTGACGATGCCGTGCTCGATGGGGTACCGGAGTGTTAGGACACCCCGTTTTGCTTGGGCTTCGTCTCTGGCGGGGGTTAGATTGGGGGACCATCGGAATTGGCAGGTAAAACGACCCACCCGACGTAGGAGTCCTTCTGGCCCATTCCGACCATGACACCGGTATGCCGGGGACGCCCTACAATGGAGCTGGAGGTCCTTTAGCAAGGGGGACGTCTGCAGATGAATGCCACTCACGGGAATACCGCACGGGGTGCATCGTCGCCTGGTACAGGGTTAGGAGGGACGGTAAGCCATCCTGAGCGTATATCAGCGTACCAGCAACTAACGCAGACAAGGTCAACAATTGGGATACTTTTTAATACTCAGATAACCACTTACATCCAGCCTTGCACATCCCGGAGCCATTGTCAATAACCTGTGGCAGGTTTATTATTGGCTCCCATTTCCTGGATAGATCGAGATACCACTTACGATCGCGGCAATGTCGTCCTCCATAGTTCAAGATGTATCGTCTGTCCACAATGGTGTTTATCCATCATAGCCATAGGTCCTTATATACTACCAATGTCGTTGTATTGCAGCTCCCTCGCCGCTGCGGCGCTCCCCCTCCAACATAGTCCCGACAGAAGCTTGACGGACGAGCAAACCGCCCATACGAGCGGTGCATCGCATATTCCCTGGAAAGGCAGGAGGAGAGGATGACTGAGTGGCTTAACTCCGGTGTCCCAGGCATATAGGCGTTCCTCGGGGAGATACGCTCGCTGCGTCCAGGATATGAATAGGTTATTCCCGGTTTCCGAAGCTGCTGCGTGACCTATATGCAAAGAGAGAGATATTTATGGTCGAAGGTCTTGGGTACGGAATATTCAGTGCTGCGGATCCACACTGGGCTTCACTTGTTTCCGACCGCGCCGGGGCAAGGCAATTATAATATAGGAACGCTATACATGCGACGGAACACAGTGTTGGGGCAGCATCGTATCAGGATTGTGGCAGAATTCGAAGTGCTGGGGGCCACAGTACTAGTGACTTCGGAAATTGGAGTAGTGTACCTGCTCAGTCTGCGCAACAACTGCTTGACACTCCGTCCTGGATATGCATTAAAGGTACGAAGTAACTGGGGCAGGCAGCCCAGGTTACGAATAATGTTAATAGTATCGAGAACTCGACAGCGGAAGAGGTGTGGCAATTTACGCGCGGACCTCCATGCGCCCACCTTTCCCTCTCTCCGCCGTCAGGCAGCGTGCTCTCGCAACCGCAAAACCGCAATGCCTGCGCAGAGTCTCCTCTGCGCTGCGTCTGGCTCGACATCCGCAGGCTCGTACGACCTCTCCGAGACGGTATGTGAGCCACCAGACGTCCTCGGGAGAGCGGGATAGGGCTGCGGTCGGGGTGAGTGTTGTTTCCTCTTTCCGCGGAGGACGTTGTGTCATATCCTCGCGTTAGGTATTCACCCCCAAAGCTGCTATTCTCTTTGTTCTTTCCGGAGTCGGTCTGTTCTGGTACTTCCGGCACGAAAAGGCCAAACTGCTCGAGCAACGCGGTGCGTCCTCTCTCCTCCCATCGCCCGGGCTCCGGCACTCATACACCTCCCACAGAAAAGGAACTCGAATCACGCCAATATGGCCGCGCACACGTCGGCGGCCCCTTCTCCCTCAGCACACACAAGGGCGAGCCCTTTACCGAAAAGGACCTGCTGGGCAAATGGAGCCTCATCTACTTCGGCTTCACGAACTGTCCCGATATCTGCCCCGCCGAGCTGGATAAGATGAGCACCATCGTCAACAAAATAGGCATGTACCTCTCCCTGCCTCCCTGCATATCATCCCTGACCCCCACCAGACGCGAAGTACCCGGGCGCCGTCATCCAGCCCATCTTCATCTCCGTGGACCCCGCGCGCGACTCCCCCGCGCAGATCGCGAAGTACCTCACCGACTTCCACCCGCGCTTCGTCGGGCTCACGGGGCCGTACGACGCCGTCAAGGCCGCGTGCAAGGCGTACCGCGTGTACTTTAGCACGCCGCCGGGCACGAAGCCCGGCGACGACTACCTCGTCGACCACTCAATCTTCATATACCTCATGGACCCGGCGGGCCAGTTTGTAGATGCGTTCGGGCAGGTGACGGGCGTCGAGGACGTCGTGGCGAGGTTCGAGAAGGAGGTGGGCGAGTGGGAAAAGGAGAAGGGGCGGAAGGTGTGAGCGCGGGCGACCCTTGTGCATGTATCGTATATGCGACTAATAATACGCATCCCCCACTCTGAACCGACGACTCGAGGATGAGATTATGGTATATTTTGTACAGTGTACGCTAGCGCAAGGGGGCGTGCAAGATGTACGCGAAACCAACGATCCCTGTACCATCTACGCCTTCTCGCCCACATAGTCCGCCGAGCTCGGATTCCACGGGCCCGCGTCGCTCAGCGAGCAGCCCCCGGGGCACTCGCACGTCCCGCCGAGCTCCTTCGGCAGGTGCTCCGCCGGTATCTGCTGCAGGATCTTCTCCTTGTACCCGCTGCCCAGAATATCGATCTTGCTGACCGTCACCTCGTCCAGCCACGGCTTGATCGCCGCCCAGACCGCGCTGAACGCCCAGGGCGCGTTGATGATGTAAAACTTGCCCATCGTCTCGGGGTAGCGGTCCTGCCCGATGCTGCTCGCCTGGAAGACGTAGTCCTTGACGCGGTAGAAGTTGGAGAGGGAGACGTCCTTGAGGTCGAGGATCGTGCAGGACGTCTCGACGGGGTGCCCGATCGCCTTGGAGCACGCGGGAAGGCGCTCGTTGAGGAACTTTTCGTACTCGTAGACGAGCCGCTTGAGCTGCCGGTCCATGGTCGTGATCGCGTAGAGCGCCTTGATGTCCAGCTTGCCCAGGCGCTCGATGTAGACGGGCCGCCCCTCCTGCGGTGTGTGTGTGCGTGTGTGAGCAGACTGCTACCGCGGGGCGCACGGCACGCGCACCTTGTCCGTCTTGTGGTAGTACTGCGGGTAGTACTTGTCCACCTCTGCTTTTTCCTTGAAATCAAAGTTCCTAGGGGCGCGCGATGAGTTGTACTCCCGAGCCTCAGGCAGAAGAGGACGTACTTGACGAGGTCGTCCACCCCAAACTCCTTCCTCCACTGCTCAGCAGCGAGTATCATCGCCTTGGCCTTGGCCACATCGAACCTGCGCGCCCTCAAAAACCTGACATCCCACCAAAACGCATCAGCCTCCCCCTCCCCAGTACACCACCCCCGGGCTGAAGACATCACAGCACGCACCTCAGGAGCGTCGCGTCGTCCATGCGCTCGGGCACAAAGTGGCCCTCGTCCTGCAGCTGCTTGCGCAGCGTCTCGAGCGCGTGCTGCTGCGCCACGGTGAGGTTGCCCAGGCGCCCCGGCGGGGGCTTGTAGGTCGGGTCGGTCACGCCCGCCGGCATCGCGCTCGCGCTCGCTGGTTCGGCCATCGTCTCTGGCGTGTAGGGAAGGGAAGGTGAAAGTGGTGAGGAGGCAAGAAAGTGCGGATAAGGCTGAGCTGAACTGCCAGTCTCCTGTGTAATCGAGCGCCAGCAAGCCACAGTCAGGCACTCCACGCATCAATCCCATCGATCTCAGCCACTTGTCCAGCCCCGACTTTATGTCTTCCGAATCCCAGTCTGCGGACGCGTTCATGTGTTCGCAGTACAGATAATGTATCAAGGCAGGCAGAATACATATGTACCGCAACGCAGGCTCTATGGATAGAGTACAATACAAGCAGGGTGCGCAAGTTGATTGCGCGATCGTGGGTGTGTATGCCCCGGGTGGGCGGTCGTGAGCGGGGCGCTCTGGCGTGTCGTGGGGCGGGTGCATGTGCGGGGGTGGTAGTACAAGTGCAGGTTGAATGCAGCGGGGAACAGAACAGGGAAGGGAAAACAAGACTAGAGGCAGATGCGCACTGGAACGAAAGAGTGTGGGCTTTGTGGGGTGTAGGGGAGGGGAAGGGAGCGCGACGACGGGACCTGACCAGCCGAACCGAACCAAAACCAAACCAAAAAATGTAACCATCACCATCACCAACACCTCAACACCAACCCTCAGATAATATCCCACATCTCCTCGAGCGCACAGCAAAACTTCCCGCACGCGACGCTCGCGCTGAGCGGGTAGTTGCTCACGCTGATCTTCTCGTCCGCGACGGCGTCGGCAAAGTCGTCCTTGCCCCTTGCCATCGCGCCGACGAAGATCGCGATCGAGTGCGTCTCCGGGAGCGCGCGGAGGTAAGAGGAGAGCCGGACGGTGGGGGCGTCGCCGGAGAGCGCTGGATGGGGGTGGGGTGTGAGTTCAAGGGGATGGGGGATGAGGGTGGGGAAATGACGCACTGATTTTGTGGGTGTTGGGAGGGAGGTGGTCGGTGACGGGGTTCTGCAGAACGGTCAGGGCATGAAGTGGACGGAGAGGGGGGCGGAGACGTACTTTGATAACTTTCAATAATTTCTCAGAGCCGTTGACGCCGCGAATGGACAGCTTGTGCAGGAGTTGGACTGGGCCGGAAAATTGTCAGGTAGAACGCAAAATACAAAGATGCTTCGTAGGGACTCACCCATGAGCCCGCTGAACCGCTTGAACGTCCGCGGGATGCGCACATGGGGGTTGACCTCGATGAGCACGCCCTTGGCCGTGTGTATGTAAATTTGCAGCAAGCCCGCCTTGTTGAGCGGCGAATCGAGCAGCGTCAACAGGCACTACCCACCACTGCCATCAGCACGTCCCTCCCACCCTCCTCCATTTAGCAAACAAACTCACCTGGTGCGTGATATCCGGGCGCGCATCCGCAATGTCCCGCCCCATCTTTGCGAGGATGCCCTGGTGGTCGTCGCAGTTGAGCAGCGCATACTTGACGCCGTCGTCGGCGTGCCGGCCGGACTTGGCCTTTGCGCCGCTGCTGACGCGGTACGCCTCGAGGCACGCCTGCTCGAGGATCACGTACAGCCTGCGCTGGCCCGAGTTGGCCTTGGGCACGCTGTGCTGCACGGGGAGCATGTGCGGGTTGGCGACCTGCGGGAGGGGCGAGGACGTCGACTGTTGCTGCTGTTGGAGTTTTCGGGCTTTGGCGGGGAGGGGCTTGGTCGGGCGGGAGTCGGGCTTGGGCGCGGGGTGCGAGGAGCTGGCGTCGCTGCTGCTGCCGCCGCCCATCATGTCGTCGTCGGACTCGATTTTCTGCATCTTGTTGTTCTCCGCGTCCGAGTCAGCGTCTTCAGAGTCGGAGGGCGTGCTGCGTCTGAGACGTTGTAACGGCGGCTCCTCGATGGGCGTGGATTTGGGGCGCGGCGGGGGGGCGATGGCGGCGCGGGACGCGGGGTTGAGAAAATGGAGCTCGGCGGCGTTGGAGCCCGAGTGGCGGCGGCGGCGGGCGGGCACGGCGTCGACGGACATGGCACTTTGCGGTAATAATTAGCCAGAAAAATGAAGGAAAGGGTCGTCAAGGTCGCGGTCGTCGAGGCTGGGGGAAAGTGAGTACGCTGGGCACTTATACGAATCCGAGGCCACTAACGTAAAATGCGATACGGCGCTGCGTTCCCACGGTAAGAAGCTTCACTCCATTAGGGCTCCCATAGGCTCCCGTACATCCTTTGTCTCCCGCCGTAAATCATTAATCGCTGCTCGCGTCTGCGCCGAGCTACTCAGCGTCGGAGGCCCGACAGCGCTGTGTATAAAGTCAGAATTAATGACTGCACCGCAAGCACCCGTGAGTGATCCATGACATACTCGGAGCCCCCTTCCTTCTATTGCCACCGTCCGATAACCTCCTTCTCACTCCCTTCGGTGCCACTCACACTCTTTCAGCAGATAATTATCCAACCGTCAACGTTCGTTTGCGTCCGACGTCGCGACCTCCACGTCCCCCGCAGTCAACAGTCAACCGAACTCGTAGCATCCGAGCTCGGTGGCGCAGCCGAAACTCAATCCTCGGCAGGTGCCCATCCCCTTGCAGGGTCTGCACGTATGCGGGCTGCGTCTTCTGATAGGGGCTTCTGAACTGACCATCATCTCTTCATAGCCACGGCCGTGGGCCCCAGCGCTAATAAAAGCACCCCCGCGCTCCAGGTGCGTCCTCGGAACCAGCGACATCAGCCTCGACAAGACACGGACGGCCTTCGTCCACTTCCTGAACAGGCACGTCGTGACTCGGCCATGTATATTTGCCTGATCTAGTGTCTCTTTCGCAGAGCGAATTGCTTGGCGCGCAGTCGTCATCCTGGCCCACGGTCGATGGCGAGTGTGGATATCTCGCGGGAAGCAGAACCATCTGGTACGTGCACCGGTTACTGGACGCAACGGGACAGTCTCATGAGTCGTCTTGCAAACCGGTGTTCCTCCTGTGTCTCACGTCGCTTGGTCAACCCAGGCGTAGAGCTCGTTTAGGTGCGTCATCGTCGGTTCGTTTTGACGTGCGTTCGCCAGTGGCGGGCATCCCGGCCGCGCAATTCGGGTGAAGGCACGTATCCTGTGGCGTACGTACCTGCTCCCGAGTCGCGAAGCTGGGATGCCCGACTCTCCGTGTATCTCGACGTACGCTGAAGGATGTGCTCTCCCCGGGCTCTGTATTAGTGCACCCTTGCGTATGCACACGCGGGGCCGTCACCGCCAGTGAAGATAGTTGCACTCCAACCGGACTGCCCAACGATGCGAGAAGGCTGATGCTCCGCCGCAGGTCCGTCCGTCTCTGTGCCAGTGTTGATTCGGCCACGGCCGACTGCAGTTCGATTCCAGTGGGCGGCGTGCTCTCCCGGTCACTGCACGCTCCTGCAGAGCCCGAACTGCGTTGGTGGATACGCATGCGTTTGCAGGGGCTGCATGTACGACGCTTGTGCAACCGCCACGAGCTCTCAAGGCGCCTCCGCCCTGCCTCCATAATCCTACGGAGACGGCAGACTGGTCTCTCGTCTACACGGCGCATGCCCTTCTGGCGGTTACTGGACGCAACGGGTCACAAGTTATCTGTCTTGCAGGCCAGGCATCGTGGGGTGCCTTGAGGATCATGTCAGTTCTTCGTGTATATCTCGCGTCGCTTGGTTAACGCAGGGGTTGGCCTCATTCAGGCCCGCAATTATCGATGAGAATCTGCTTTGGCGTTTTCCCTGCACCGCGCTGGCGTCCTACCTGGAAACAGGCACATATCGCGAGACGTGTATACATGCTCCCGCAACGTCAAGCGGGCATGCTAGGCTTTTGGTGTCTCCCGAGGTGCGCACTGAGCACGTCACCTCGTCTCCAGTCTTTCTTTTGGCACGGAACGGCTTCGTGACATCCCCTCTGGAGTGTGCTTCAGCGGGGTATATTGCAATGCCACACTGCCGAGCTTGTTGGAATGTACTGCAAGTATACCGGGGCGAAGTGGTCGCGATACCCGTCGTCGACTTGGGGGGCGTCAACTGCGGCCCGCTCGTCTCTGAAGAGGCAAAGCCGGTCAACCTGCAAACGGAGCGATGGGGAAGGGGCACAGTCCTGGCTGAGACTACATCTGTTCTCTGTCGGTTCGGGTGTCGTTCAGCTGCTCAGGCGGTCGTTGAAAACTCATCTTGGTGCCAGGGGCCCCCGCTGTCCGTGCCCAGCCCGCACGGCGTAGAGGCGCCGTGCGCTGACGTCTCGCCTCTGCCGGCGTACCTGCAGATGATGGAGACTCGCGAACTTCTCGTCTGGCAACATTCGCGACCCAACTCCATGATAAGCCCTTACCCGAGCTTCTACTCCGAATGGCGGCTCCGACTGGGAGCTGGACATGAAGACGCGTGCTCGCATCGGCCCGTTCGGTTGTAAAGGTGTCGTCCGTGTAAGTATATCCGCGTTCGAGGTGTCCACGAAACACACCAATGTGCGGCGCAAGGAACCGCTTGCACCGACATCCACTGGTGATGTGTCTTACAAGTCATCGAGTCAAAGATAATAAATGCGGAGGCTACACTGATACAGAAGCAGAAGCAGATACACATACAGACGGGATATAAAACACCCTTGACACCCAATCGATCCCATCTCATACAAAACTCGACATGCAAACAATCCAGGGATACAAAGAAAGGCTATACCAGAACATGAACCGAAGACGTACAGCGGTTGCTAGGCCGGAGGGCGGGGGTGATCAGGCCCCACCGGTAAGAGGATCGGACTCTTACCACCTGAGCTGACGTCTTCCTAACGAGAGCTTGTTCGTGTTCTGGTCGCCGCGGATGTTGGAGGTTGGAGCGGGGGTTCGTCAAGTGTCGAGCCAAATGTAAGATGAGAGTCGGTCGGATGTCGGCGTAGCCCAAGAGCCCAGAAAAATACCATAGCAAAGAGAGAAATACGAGTTGGAGAGATGAGGGTCTTGGGGGTTTCTTCTTATCTTGATTTGTTTGAATTTTGTTCGCGATTCTTCATTCTCTGCCATTTCTACCGCGAACGGACGTTCTCCTTGTTCGCAATTGCAGCAGCCTTCTGGTGTCTCTTGAGCGCGGGCCCACGGATGTGATCCTTTTGCTGCGGAGCCACACCGCGCCCGACGCCTCTCCCGACGCCGGCAGTCAAAGTGCCGATGGCGTTGGGACAGGGTTTCTCTTCGTGCCTTCGGAAGACTTTGCCCCCCTTCCTCTCTTCAGCTGGAGCGTTCTTCCGACGCGTGGTGGTAGGGACGGGGACGACGACCGCGCTGGTGAGTACTTGCGCGCGGCGAGCGCGTTTCTTGTCCTTCTCGTCACCAGTGGGTACAGAAGAGCTTGAGCTCGAAGACCGCCGGACGGGAGCGGGCGTATACTGATCCTTCTTCTCGACCTTCTTGGAGTGCAGACGGGTCAGAGTGGCGGGAGCTGGGACGATGACAGGACGAGTGATGACTTGCTGGCGGCGAGTGCGCTTCTTGTTCTTTTCGTCGTTCGCAGCGGGCGCTGATTGAAGTACAGGCAGCTGGGCGATGATGTCGGACATGGACTCGTCGCTGCTGGTGCTAGGTAACGATGGTTGGACGCAGAAGAAAAACGGGGAATGATGAAGGCTTACCTGTACTTGTCCCCTTCCTTATCGTTCTCCGGGGAAGGAAGAACGTCGAGAGCGGGTTCCTTGACCTCCACAGCAAGAACTTCAGGGGCGGCGGCTCCCTGCGCGTCCGGAGAACCGAGGGAGAAAATAGCCTCCTCGCTCAAGACAGGAACGAGCGTCGTCGCCAGGGAAGAGCGGCTCGTTGACAGCGCAGGGACGGCTACCACCCTCACCAGGGTGAGGGGCTCGGTGACCTTCACCTCCTGGACGATGGGTGCAGCTTCGGGAACTGCCCCGCCCTCGCCTTCTGCTTCTTCCTTGTCTCCCTCGTCTATACTATCCATAACAACGCTGCGACGCCGCTCAGGAGGGGAGGAGTCCATGTCGAGGTACTCATCGAATATGCCGCTTACCGACGGCGGAACAGTCTCTCCATCCTCGAGGTAGTCATCCAAGAGGTTGTTGATGCTAATGGAAGGCTGAATAGGCTGGTCGTCCCCCACGGCGAACAGAGCGATCTCGACGGTCTTCTTGCTGGGTAGAGTCTCGGTACCAGGCGTTTGCCTGAAGGCAGGGGCCGAGTCCTCCGTCTTCATCGCCACCTTCAGCGAGGCACATGCGGCCCGGCCGGAGGTGAGGGAGGACTGGTAGGTGGGGTTGGTAACTGCGGCTCTCGTGGTTGGCGGGGAGGGTGAAGGCGGCGGAGGTTCAGTCCACTGCGATACGAGGATGGGGAGCGTTGGCACCGGCGTGATGACCGAGGACGCGGACCCGCTCGGGGGTATCGAGCCTTGGCCTTCACGGTCGCTTACCGTCAGCAGCCCCATGTCGAAGGCATACATCCGCTCGCTCATCCACCGCGCCCAGGTCTTCACCCGCAGGAATCCTCTAGCTTGGCGTGGCACCTCCCTGTTCGTACCGTTACTGCCCACGTCGGCGAACTGTGGGAGCGGGTCGGAGGGCGTGTAGAAGCGCGAGACACCGGTGGCCAAGGTGACTAAGAGCCTCGGGACGGCGGACGGCTTCCAGAAGGCGGAGAGGAAGAACGGCTGGGGAATGGTGATGGCGAGCGGCGGGAGGGGCGGGGTGGTTGTTGGCACTGGGAGAGGCTGGCTTTGCAAGGAGGGAGAGGTAAGAAGGAGACGTGGGGCGGCGGGGATGCTTAGGATAGAAGACTTGATTGTGTTTGTGATATGGCATGTGTGGTAATACTGTATGCAATGCAATGAGTATAGGTGGGTGGCAGGGGCAGGACACGTACACGTTCGATCAGCCATAGCTTCATACGGCTGGTGTTCGGAGGAGTTTCTTGACTTTCAGTGTCTCTCTGGAATGATGTCAGCATCGAAGAGGGCATGGCAATATATGAGTGGCTTACTGATGAGTTCGAAGCAGTACTTCCCTGCGGGACGCGCACGGCGGGCGCCCAGTCAGAGATAGCATGAAGATGAGAGATGAAAGCAGCGTTCGCCATGGCAGGAATGGCCCAGTAGATGAGTACAGCGAGACCTCCCATGGATAAGAGCCCGATGACGAAGAAGAGGAGCACCCCGAGGACGCTAGGGTCCATGGTGAGAAGGGGATGAGGGGATGTACTGGTCTGGTCGGATGGTCGGAGGGGTGAAAGGTGGGATGCATACCTTGTCTGGATCTGGAGGGGTTTTATAGCCTTTCCTTACGAGTGGTTGGTTGGCTGACTCTGCGGCTGGCTGAGCTGTTAGTGCCAGCCATCGCTGCCAGCCGCAGGGTCAGTCAACTCATCCTGATGACATCTCGTGAGCAGCGTCTATTCTACCATGTCAGCCTAGAGGCTGACATAGACGACATTGTAACGGTCACCGGGAGTCCGGGTCGACAGGTCAATATTAGTCGGATGGCAACTGTGGGAAGGGGAGTACTGGGAGTACTCGGCCTCATAGAAAAGAGGTACGAACAACGCCTCTCTCGCCTGCGCAAATTCGTGGTCCTATGCGTCTCCCAAGGCGCCGTCTTTTGCTGACAGACCCGGTTTCGCAGGGGCTCTGGAGACAAAGGTCGGCAGGGGCTTGCTAATGAGCACGTCAAAAAATGGAACCTTTACAGACCACTTTATATCCGTAAGAAAAGAGAGTAAGGGAGAAATGAATTCAGGTACACACACTGACTACACATCCATCAGAGTGCGACGTCCAAGTTGTGGCCAGCAGCCACACCGCTGGCTGATCGCCGGCCACGTGCCTCGCGCGTCTCGGGTAACTTAAACGGCTGCACATTTAACGTCCTTATCTCCCGGTTCAGTGAAAACTCGTTATTTCCAGGCTGTCTTTGGAGCTGAAGATTGCTTTAAATTGTCCAGTCAGACATAAGCAGAACTCGTGAAATGGCCGCCATCGTCGCACCAACATCCCAGACATGTCCGGCTTCGCTGCCCCCTTCTGTGTTCACCCTGCCCCAGACCGCCCAGCTGGAGGCTCTGTTCACGATCATACGCGACAAGGACACGCCGCGGGGCGAGTTTCTGTTCTACTCAGATCGCATCATCCGGCTGCTGGTGGAGGAGGGCCTGAACCACCTGCCGGTCATCCCGAAGACCGTGCAAACCCCTACCGTGTGTAGTTTTATTTTAAGCAAGCCCCTCGTGTGTCCTGTTTTGCTGAGTCGCTTTCTGCAAGGGTGCGACGTACGAGGGCGTTGGGTTTGAGGGGAAGATATGCGGTGTGTCGATCTTGCGAGCCGGCGAGGTAAGCGCACGCGACCACTTGTTTGGAGGCAGCTCCTTGACATCTTCCCGGCCAGGCGATGGAGGCGGGCTTACGAGAAGTCTGCCGCAGTGTCCGCATCGGCAAGATCTTGATTCAAAGGGTCAGTACTATTGTCTCCGACCTCGTCCCAGTGAGCAGCGATTCATTCGTTCTGTCTACTTCAGGACGAGGAGACAACACAACCAAAACTGTTTTATTCAAAGGTCGCCTGAATACCTGATCCCGCTGTTCAAACAGAGTAATTGACGCGTGATGTTGCGCGGCGCAGTTCCCCCAAGACATCGCATCGCGCTATGTCCTGCTGCTCGATCCAATGCTCGGTGCGCTTTCATTATCTTAATGAAGGTGGGAATTTGGTCTCAGATGATGCCCGCAGCCACCGGAGGATCTGCGATCAAGGCCGTTGAAGTGCTGAAAGAACACGGTGTCCCCGAAGAGAGAATCATATTCATCAACTTGGTCCGTGATCATAAGACGATGTACTGCTATCCGTCTGTCGCTGAGCACTGCGCATGAGCAAACAGATCTCGGCACCCGAAGGTCTCAGAAACTTCTGCTCGAAATTCCCGCAAACCAGAGTGGTAAGGTCAATTCGATAGCTCTTGTCAAATAGTCTGAGCTTTCATGTCCCATTAGATTACTGGCTGGATCGATAAGGGCCTCAACGAGAAGGCCTACATCATCCCAGGGCTCGGTGACTTTGGCGAGAGACGGTGAGTCGCCTATAGGTCCTGACGTCCAATGGCCCTCGCTCATTCGGACATACAGGTATTGCGAGTAAGTCGGGGCTCGTCGAGTTTCTTCATGGGAATGGGATAGTTCGCCTTTGGATCTCTCTGCAAACACATCATCTATTCTGTCATCGCATGTCGCATGTCAACTGTAAACCGGCCTATCTACCATTGGGCTTCTCATTCAATTGCATCGTTGGACCTCGGGCTTGCCGGAATTCAAAGATGCAGCTACAAATAGTTTCGTAATGGGTCATAGCTATGGCCTGGATATGTTACAATCCTTCTTGAGAATCCCGTCGAGGTGGGATGCAGTCTTCTCTCTCGTGATACAGTCCTATACCTCGCCCTCCATTGTATTTACGCAGCGCGGTATCAACCAGTAAGGTATACGTAGGCTAAGTCATAGTAAGCTGCAGCGCTGCCGAAGATTAGAGCCGTGATAAATAGCCCCTATATCACCTTCCTCTCAACCATTCGGACAGTATGGAGACCATCCACTACCCCCATTTCCCCCCTCACCTCTCTCGAGCATACATCGCGCTATTCACGTCCGTAACCAATGCAGGGGCCCTTCGATCCCGCATCATCAACGCCGCAACCCTGGAGGGTATCGAAGGTGACCGCGAGCGGGAGGCGGTCAACTTTGCGTTCGTAGATGCACGTCTTGTCAGCGTCCCACTCGACTTTTTCTTGCGCGCATGCCGTAGCTGAAGCCTTACTTCATTGGCCTTGTCATCCCTGGCATACTACTACTCTCTTCTATGCTGCGAAACGAAGATCACGAGTGAGCTGCACATCAAGACGGCGGTGTACCAAGCTATCCTAGCGGAGGCGCTGGGCGCCCTGCGTACGAAGACCGTACATTCAGAGATCCTCTGGGCGCTAAACCCCAGCAATAATGTCCGCTTCTTGCACTAGTTCCCCTCGAGGTCGAGGCTGAGAATCAGGTTTTCATAGATCTCTGAAGCAATCAGACGATACGGCGTCTCGGACGCCTGCACGTCCTTGCTAGTGATCAGAATCGACTCTCCTGAGCTTCAAGGTGTCCAGGAGAAGATGGAGGCTGTTGTGTCCGGCCAGATGGTACCACTGGCTCACCTGAGCAGTTTGGTCGATTGGGCGAGCGTTAAGAAAGTGCGTACATCCGGATCAATGTCTAGCAAGTCATACCCTAACCTATTGGTTGCCTAGTATAACAAGCTGAATCAGGAGGTAGCTATCAAAGCTGCCAGTGGTGATCCGGAGAGAGAACATAGTGTCATAGATAACATCGTCGTGAGTTCCGTAGCAATGAAAAGCGTCATGGCCTAGCCATTCTCCCTCCTTGCATCCAGCAGGTTCACCACGGTGATGGTCCACCAAGGTAAGTGGAACATATGGAAGGCCAGGGACACATCCTTAAACCAAAGGTAAGGAGTTTTCGATGTTTTCTTTCTCCGCATAAATACAATGCGCGAAGGACAGCTACAACGTAATAACCAGTCACGGCGGGCAAAGCAGGTGTCCTTTTTCCGGACGGCAGGAAAAAGGACACTATGTCCTTTCACGGCGACCATCAGTGGGTCAGGAAGTAAATCTGTCACGATTGCATCATGGTCGTGACAATGGGTCACGCAGTCTGCATTTATAATATGAAAAACCCTCGGACGCTCAGTTTTACAAAGCGAAGCATGCCATATGACCCGATAGGTGACTTTCCGTCCATATTCGGACCTTAGGCTCCCATCCGAGACTCCGAGAGTAATGTGACTGTTACAAGCAAGTCACCCATTACTGGGTCTGCTTGAGCAACTTCAAGTACAAGTCCGTCTCATCATCTGATACTGCAGCAGTGGTGCCATCCGGTAGGAGATATGTGAAAGCCTTCGCCAGCGGACTATTCATGGCCGATGCATCCTTGATTTTGCCGGTCAAACGACTGCTCCGACATATCTGCCTCAGCATCGTATAGTCGAGATC
>NW_006920411.1:2885515-2895316 GCF_000344685.1 Gloeophyllum trabeum ATCC 11539 | reverse complement strand
CAAGCAACTTCGTAGCTACCAGGTCTCAAATCTCATCTGATATTCACAAACTTCAACTCTGGCAGGCTCTACAGTGTTGAGCATGGAGATATGAGAGTACATTCCACCTTGCTTGCTGATGGATACAAAAACCATGCAAGTACGGTACTCTGCCCAGTGCCACCTAAGTAGACGCTGCTGGAGGTCCGAGACGGTAGCTGCCGAAGTGTGATGTTACGGCTCGGATGGGAGCCTAAGGTCCGAATATGGACGGAAAGTCACCTATCGGGTCATATGGCATGCTTCGCTTTGTAAAACTGAGCGTCCGAGGGTTTTTCATATTATAAATGCAGACTGCGTGACCCATTGTCACGACCATGATGCAATCGTGACAGATTTACTTCCTGACCCACTGATGGTCGCCGTGAAAGGACATAGTGTCCTTTTTCCTGCCGTCCGGAAAAAGGACACCTGCTTTGCCCGCCGTGAGTGCAAACCAATCAGTCACTATCACTACTGCTATCATCATCGTTCTTTTCGTCGTCGTCGTCTGTCGAGCTCTCCTCATCGCTCTCGTCATCCTCTGTCCGCTTCTTCACGGAGTGCCCACGCATGGCAGCCATCTGGCCCGCTAGGGAATCCTCCTCGGGATCCGATATCTCATCTTCGTAACCCTGCTCATCGGTGTTCAGCGCAGAGACGTCGTCGACTTTGAGCTAATTCAACGATGCCGTTCGTTAATGACAGGCATACGGGATGCAGCGCGATTCCGCTTACCATGACATCCCGGACGACTTCCTCCCCGACAAAGGTATCGCTGACGAGGTACACCTTCCACGTGTACACACCAACGCCTTGTGGAGCTTGGAACTGCATTCGGTACGAACGATAGTTCCTCTCTTTGCGTGGGTCGGAGAATGGCACATCGGTGATCTTCATCGGTGGCTGGACAAGGCGGCTCATCTTGTCGTCCGCTAGCACGACCCACCAGCCGGGTTTTCGGATCTGGATGAGAGCTCAGGACGGGTTACTATAGAGGTAGAAACAACGTACTCCTGGCCAGTGCGGTGCGTGTGCCCATCCGCTGGTAGGGTCCATGTCGTCGATGTCCTCTGCGTCTTTCCGGCTGTTCAGGAACTCCTCATCTTTCCGCTCGTCGTTCTCAGTGTTGCGTGACTCGGGCTTCTCCGACGTTGATCCTGACCGAGCGGAAGATAGGCGAAGCTTGAGGAGTAGGTGGACGATGGACAAGGGTGTAACAATCCGTTCACCGATGACTACAGGTGGCGGCATTGAGCATACAACATGGCATAAGATGAGAAAGCCACACACCTTTAAAGGTGATATCCTCGACCTCCAGTCTCGGAAGCCGGGCAACAGCCTTCTTGACCTGGTCCACCCGCCCGTCCCCCTTCTCCGCAAGGTAACCGACGAAATCGTCGAGCGTCTCGACCTCATTCGGGAGTTGCAGTGCTTCCTCCTCGCCGATACCCGGCAGCTGAGCGAATTTCAGCTTTGGCTGACCCGGCGGGATGGCCTGGGTGACGCAGGCATGGAGACGCATGGCGGCGAGCGTGGGTGTGAGCCAATTACGAACGGTGATGATGTTGAGCATGGCATTGAGGAGGGCGGGGGTGTTTAGGAGGAGGTCCGCTTGCTCTGTAGAGAGCGGTCGTAAGTAATCAACCATCAGTCCTGAGAAATAAGCCCGACCTTTCTTTAAGGAGGCACTCTCCACTGGGAACCGCAGGAGATGAGCATACAGCAGGACCAACGCACGTTTACGGTTTTCGTCCTGCGGGAACTGAGCAAGGATGCTCGACTCCGATTTTCCCAGTCTCTCGCGCACGACACCTTCAAGCTTCTTCGCTTCGTCCGCATCCTGCGAGGCCTTGCTCTGTTTCGGGGGCTGGATGACCTTGCTGACAGTCGCCAGCACTTCGTCCACGCCTGCTTCCTCTTTCACAGTCTTGAAGAATGTCGCGGCCGTATCGGCTTCTACGCCATCCTTGGTCTTCTTCCGGCTGCCGAACCACCATTGACCCTAAGAGTCGAGTTGGGCAAAGGACACCGGTATACAGCTAAGATAAACGCACCACTACTGCTGGAAGGGCCCCTCCGAACACCAATCCATATGCACCCAGCACCCAAATGTTATTCCTCCCTTCGATGATCCACTTAGGGAGAGCTATGCCCATAGACACTTCCTGGCGGCCGTCTGGGTGGCCGTATAACTCCCAGTTCTTGCGGATAGTCTCGTCTGTGAGGCTGAGGGAAAGGGTAATTAAAGTAGGCCGACGGTACGCGAAGACGGTAGTGCTCACGCTTTGTACGCCTTGGTCAGCTCAACGAAGCGCGCTTCGACTTGCTCCATGGTCTGGTTCACAGCCAACTTGACCTTGTCCGGATGACTGAGGGTTAGGAATGAGAACGTGCAGCATATAAGGAGTCATGTGAGCGTACAAGAGCTTGGAGAGCTTCTTGTACCGTGACTTGATCTCCTTCTCGGTAGCACTCTGCACGACGGACAGAGTGAGCCGCCGTCCACACGAAGCTTGCTAAGACTCACCCGAGAGATTTCGAGAATTTCGAAGGGATCATATACTTTCTCATCTGATTTGATGTTGGAGACCTTGTAAGACAGGAACGCGAAGAGGGCCCATCCCCCTATGACGAACATAGTTCTGGTCATACTCTCGTGAATTCGACATAAACAGAGGAGGGTGGGCTCCATTACGCACTTTCTCCCCAGCTTTGGCAGAAATAGTGGCCCCCTTTCCTGTTTCCGAATATGTGCGCGTTGGTCGATGCATTCCTGGCATTGACACGCATTCATGTCCATCTTGGACTGCGTGGCCGGTCTTGAGAGAGACAGAGTCAAAGGAACGAGCACGAGAAATAGAAAAGTGATAATAAAGTACAAGGCCATTGTGCCGGCCTCATCGTAGTGGTAGCTCGCCATCGCGGACGGCGGCGGGGGAGGAAGGAGAGTTACAGCAGTGAAGTGGGCTTGGGTGCAGACATGACAGCAATTAGCCTTACGTAAGGAACGCGTGAGGTGGCAAATCGTAGGGTTAGGGTTAGACGACGCGTCGCATTATTATTCGCGATTATATTTTGGGTCGTGTTTGTTTGGTGACCGTGTTGCTCGATGTCTCTTACCCGCATACGACTGGGCTCGACAGATCCTCCGTTGAAGGCCTGGTTCAGTGTGCCATCCCACGTCGCCACCGTTAGAGATCTCAAGAAGAGTCTATGCTCGAATCTGGAGGTCTTGGAAGATGTCGCGCCCGACAGCATCATTCTGCTCTTGGACGAGTTCGAGGTGCTGGATGATAGCCCGATCAATGTGCTCAGGGACGGAGACTTACTTCTGTACGTCGGACGCTCTCTGTTCGTTTTGTGTATTCAACGGCCGCAGGTTGCAATATCGGCCTGCAAAGGTTGCTGCCAACGTCGTGAAACGTAAGGCCGTGGATGCAGGTAATTCTATGAACGATTTCGAGCCAGGTATTGAGTCCTGACGAATGACATAGAGGATTCTTCTCGAAAGAAACGAAAGTACGAATCGACCGAAGAGAAGACGGCCCCTCCGGTTTCCGCGGAACCTAAACCCAAGCGTTCGTATTCGTCTCGCGTAGCCGCATCCCGGCTACCTAAGCCAGCCAGTCCTCCCACCAGCTCGACATCCGATTCTGAGGATTCCTCCAACTCGGACTCTGATAGCGCCGCGACCTCGTCTTCATCGTCTGATTCTGATGATGACTCTGACTCAGATACGACAGATTCCGATACAGACACGGACTCGTCACCTTCGGAGGACGAGGCTACTCGTCCCAGCACTAACGGAGCTAGCTCTGCTAGGGCACCCAAGCCTAATGGCGTGAAGACGAGGTACATCTGCGTTGCTTGCTGCAAATTTAACTGAAATTGATAGACTACTTTAGCACGTCCCAACCGCCAGTCCCTCCCGGCCACGGCAAGCCGCAGACGAAAAACCGCAACCTCCGCCGGCGACGCAGAAAGCAGTACGAGCGTGCTTCTCAGTCCTTGCCCCCGGCATCATCCTCCCTCTCAGGACCCAACGCTGTCCCGGTAGGACCTGCATTCCCACCGCCCGTCAACGGACGTCAGCACGCCGCGGATGATAGGGGATCAGATATTTCCACCCCGGTGGAGAGAGCGAATCTGATGGCGCTGTCTCTGAGCAACAAAAATAAACGGAAGGGCTTCAAGTCGCACCTTCACGATGAGATACCGCAAAAGATCGTCTTTGCCGCTGATGCGAACCGCGCAGGTTCGGCACCTGTCGCAGGTCCCTCAACCTCCCCCTCTGGGCCGGAAGCCCACGCCCCGGATGACCAACACCCTAGTCGACCAGCACCTCGCCTGATCCCGCCCTCGGAGCGACAAGAGCGCGGCGAGCTCCCGCCTAACATATTCGTGACCAGCGTTGATGTCGAGGAGGGTCTGTGGAACGGGAAAAAGCGGGGGAAGAGCAAGAAAAAGAAGCAGGCGGATGCGGACGAATGGGTCGAGGAGACTACCGACTGGCTCGATTACGGGGATTCAGAGAGACAGCAGGCAGACGTGGAGGAAAATGTAGCAGATCAGCGTCCGCGGCAGGACGTGGCGGGGGTGCAGTGGGAGGATATTGAGAGGAGATGGGATACACTAACCCGTGTGACTGACAAGAGTCAGTTACGTCCCGGACTTTTGCTCGGCTGGAAGGTAGGCCTTGCATTAGTACTGAGTTGCAGAGTCTTACTGGCATCATCTTTTCCAGGCTCTCGATATCAATCCCGCGACTCTCACACCGGAGATGCTTCTCAATGTGGCTCGCCTAGTGTGCTTTGAAGGAGATAAGCTTACTATTCAGCCTCTCCTCCGTCCTGTTGCGACTTCTGTCTCCTTCGGAGGTGTAGTGGAAGGTGAATCAGATCCGGATGTGATTCCAGAGGAGGAAATCAGAGACTACAGTGATGTGCTTTCATCTGAGTGGAGAATGGTAGGATGATATGTTGAGTTTGTGCTAGTGTGATGCTCCCAGACTATCAGATGCTGCAGGGATAGACCAGAAGGACACCAGAGATGCCTGGAGACACAGACACAGACACAGACACAGACACAGACACAGACACAAATTGGAGGCTAGTATAGAGCAACAGACTAAGGAAGAGGTCCATCCAGTAAAACAATTACCAAAAATGCAAAACTGTTTGTATCTATCTGGTTATTGTGGCTACTGAAAGCATCCAATAAGATTCATCCTGATAGACCTTGCCATGTGGACCTTCCCACTGTCCCACATATATTCAGCCCCTATTGTACCCTCATCATTTATATGGGTCATTCCTCTCGTAGGCCAGAATGACACAGATTCTGTGTGTAGGCCTATAGTGCAAGTCATATATGGGAGAGGTGGTGACCCCTGTATTGCTCAAAATAGTTATCAATTAGCCTGTCCAGCCATTCCTACAGAAACAAAACAATCTTGTAGCATTTCTCAGGGACATATAGGCAGTTAAAACCCACAATCCTATGGCTATACTTACATTTCATGAACCATTTCAGCCTCCAGCCAATTTGGCAGTGGTGGCTAAGTGGTGTGCACCATATGACATCTGCATGCCCCATTAAATGTACATCCTCCCCAAAGGCCCAGGTTCACCAGAGGGCCAGGCCAAGGTTCAAGCAGTGTCTCCTCAGTATAATGGATGGTATCAGACAAAGAAACTAGGATTCCTTTATTCCATCATGCACATGTAGTTACACACATTATTTAAAGATTGCATCCACACTCACCTGTTTGCACTTGTTTCCATGTGTGTGCAAGCATGCAATCTAGTGCTCCTACAAAAACACATCCATACACCCATCTGCATCACCTCGACCAATCACACTTGCTGTATGTGATGCTTCATTTGATCCCACGGCCACTGATTGGTTTCTGCTGGCTTTCAACCTGATCTAATCTATGGTCCACTGGTCCACCAATTTCCAAGTGAGTGAATATCTGCAGGACCACCACAGCACCCTCCTCATCCTCACCTGCCTTATCGGTTTTGTCAGGTCTCTAAACAACCACCCATCTGACTCAGCCACTCCATTTGTATGCAAAATTTTCACTCCCCTTCCATGACTCCTATCTTCACCCACTTCTTCCCCTAACACATACTTTCCTCTGACAATAAGTGCCCCACAATCACTTACAGTTGTTTGGATCCACAGCTGCTACAATCATTCCTCCTGTATCTGCACCCAGGTTGGTGTGAGCAATGTTCATTTGGGCACCATTCAAACAGTAGGCCTCCCCAATTTCTTTTTGCAAGCAACAAATTCACCCAGAGATCCCAGTATCTGCTCTTAACCACAGAAATATGTTGTTGCAGCCAGTCGTGGCTCCCCATTTGTAGTACAGTAGCCAGGGAATATGCTGTGAGGGTCATGTGCATTAGGCCAGCAACTGTTGATTAGCTGTAACTACAAGGACTGGCTGCTGGCTGACTTTGATATACAGTTCTGTATTACAGTGGGTTGACAATGGCTGGCACTGTATGGTGCGGGACACCTAGTCACCACCACTTCTGAACAACATTTATGGCACCCACAGATTTTGACCTTTTCCTTAGCTGTCTTGGGAAAACACTCTATTTTTGATAAGGATCAATTCCCCAAGAGGGATTTTCAATAGCTTCAAAACTGAATTGAGTTATAAATTTGGATGCCTCCAATTTTGCCAGGTGACATAATATCAATTATGTAATCACTATATTGGGTAATATAGCTGCCTAATTTAGTATCTATGAATCAAACTGATGAGCCAAAGCTTCCGGAACACGCCTGTGTGATGTGTATTGCTTGGAACTGAATTGCCACACCTTCAGCTGGGCATCTCCAGCCCTTCACGGTAAGTGTCCATCCAACGGATCATGCGATGTTCCCAGTGCCATATTGTCTCCAATTTGACCTGCACCATGGCCCATCCCAGTGACAAACTTCAGAATCACTTTCTGAGGCAGAATCTAAGTTGATTACTGAGACATCAGGGCGTGGCCGCCATTTCTGAGCTGCACCAGCATGAGCAGCTCCATCCTTCTGCGCTTTCCTGCGAGGTGGCATAGTCAGGCCAGTGTGAAGCTCCAGCTCAAAATTGTCGGGTAAATTGAAATATATTACTGGGAGCCAAGTTTGGCCCTGCCGTTGCTCCTTGTTTCACTATGCTACAACGCTAGACAATATATAGCAAAACAATACTGAAAATATGAATAATATTTGTACCCAGATGGATTTTGCAGCTGTCCAAAAGTGGTGGTGACTAGGTGTCCCGCACCATGGATGACTGTCCAAGCTAAGGGGCTTCAACTGTAATGAGACTAGATAAGTAGAATAGGAAAGAAAGGCTGGGAATCAACTTCGAGCAATGCTCAGTGCGATTACTGTGGGTTGGGGGGAGGCTTGGGACGGCATCAGGCTGGCCGTGGCAAAGTCCGTGGTGGCTGAGGATGTGGCACCGGAAAGTGGCCGGAAGCCAGACCCGAGACTTGGGGTTGGAATGGCGAAGCCACAATGCGCGCCGTCTTCACGACGCGACAAAATCCAGGCTACACCAATTCCGAGCCAATGGCTCACAAACAGCCGGATTTTGGAGATGGTCCCCCACCTGAGACATAGGCTCAGACAGAAGACATCACAAAGACAATATGTTACTATAACTAAGACACAAGCTGCAGACAGGATGGGATAGAATACAACATCAGAGATGGGTACAACAGGCATAGATAAGAGGTGTACAGCTACTACAACATGATGAATACCGCTAAGATCTGGATGGAGGAGGGACCGAGGCCACAGAGACTGGGATGTTGTTGCGGACGTGATATTGTTCGAACTCGGCGCACAGATTTGCAATGCGAGTCCTGTCATACGACTTTGAGACCATCATTGGGAGCATCTCCTCTAGCTTCAGCCAGTACAGCAGGCATGTGAGGGATTTCCATCGGCCTTGCGTAGCAACAGCTTTGGGAGGAACACCGGCGAGGAGGAGCTCAGTCGCCCCACCAATATGAAAGCTATGACCTGCGACGTGTGCAAGCTTGAGTGGGTCCCAGATTTCCTTGCAGCAGCAAAGGAAGCTCAACTTGACCATTGGGAGCCAGCCGCCGCCTCGGGACCTGAAAGCAAAGAGAGGAGTGTGAGCCGGAATGGAGCGGTTGATGGTAAGGTGTAAGTGAAGGCCATCGACAGGACATAACATCAGGCGCCCTGTCACGGCAATGTTGGCACCAGCCTCGCACTCGACCTTGCCAAAGGGGATATGAAAATGAGCAGAGCGCAGGCCACTACAGCACCTCTTACTGTAGTGATAATGCATTATAGATGCATTGCAATGACAAAACATATTACATTACCCAGGCATTGTGATGAGGGTGTGATGCATTATGCTCTGCAGGCCCGAGAGGTGCCAGCTGGGTTTGAACCTGGCTGCCCCAGCATCCCGGTGATATGCACTGACACACAACAATCACCAAGGACCAAAAGGAATAAACCTAAACCCCGTGATATGGGTGAAGGCGGTCCGAGACAACTGAAGGGTATTTAATAGTTCGAGGGGGAAAGGAGGAGTAAGACGCCGTAGGGTAGTCCGTAGGAAGACCTAGAAAAATAAAACAAAAACCTTGACGCCTGAAACAAACACTAGTGGACGCTCCGGAGTATTTATCTCCGGAAAGTCGCAAACAAAGTCGCAAACCGCGGAACCGAGTATAGGTTCGGGCCCATGGGAGTAGAAAATGCTAAAAGGACTTGTTTAATTTTATTCCGCTATGTGAGACTCACCGGAGCTAATTGAATCGATGGTGGAGATAATTCACTCGATGAGTCAGGCCTATTGGCAAAGCTAGGATCGGTTATAAGTCGCTAAGTTCGACGCTTTCGAACTTCTCGGGTCGCTGAGATCGTAACGTTAATTCTGTGAGATGGTGAAGTCGAAAACTTGTTTTTCTGTATGCTACTTTGTACAATTTATACTACAGGAATGGCTTTGCGACCGTTCGGAGATAAATAACAAATAAACGCCGCTACCCACAGGATTGCTCAGCACTGTCCTCCGCTATACCATACACCATACGACTCTCTTGCGCTCCCACTTGCTCTTTCCAGCCCCTATAGGTCGCCTCAATGCTCCGCCACCTGACGCAAGCGGTCCCATCACTCCGTGCAACACGCCGGTCACGTGTTAATTACCTCCGGCCGTTTGCTGACTGATGCTGACCTTATGGTGACTCGTATGCGTCCACACCTTCGGTATCTTGACGGAAACGAGGGGGAGTGAGTGCTGGAGGGTGGGCATGAGGAAGACGCCCCTCGATAGAAGTGTCCGCGGGTCCCGGAGCTAATGCAGCTAGAAGTCGCATTGGTTAAGTCACTCCGGAGCTTCGGTGCGCGGAGATAAATCGCGGAATGGGTCCGAGTACGCCTCGAGGATGTTGGGAAGTCCGGAGCTAAATAGAAAAAGTCTTTTAGAGCCCATAGAAGCCTAGAGGCGTGCGAGCGCTATGTCGAATAAGCTCCGGGGCGCTTGTATGATGTGCTGAATCCGCGTTTTCGGGGGTCAGACGATCCTGAGGCTTATCACCGGCTTGATGACTGGGATCGGGGATGGATCTGTATCCCCAGGGAAAGGTCCAGGGGGCTATTAATAGCAGATCCTCTAATTCTGCAGCTGCAGGGCCCGGAAAAATCCGAAAAATAGCGGAAAAATAGGAATCTGTTACTGAGCCTAGGTTCCACATTATTAGAGCTATAAATAGCATGGGAGCA
>NW_006920411.1:2880456-2885028 GCF_000344685.1 Gloeophyllum trabeum ATCC 11539 | reverse complement strand
AGGGGGAGTGAGTGCTGGAGGTGGGCATGAGGAAGACGCCCCTCGATAGAAGTGTCCGCGGGTCCCGGAGCTAATGCAGCTAGAAGTCGCATTGGTTAAGTCACTCCGGAGCTTCGGTGCGCGGAGATAAATCGCGGAATGGGTCCGAGTACGCCTCGAGGATGTTGGGAAGTCCGGAGCTAAATAGAAAAAGTCTTTTAGAGCCCATAGAAGCCTAGAGGCGTGCGAGCGCTATGTCGAATAAGCTCCGGGGCGCTTGTATGATGTGCTGAATCCGCGTTTTCGGGGGTCAGACGATCCTGAGGCTTATCACCGGCTTGATGACTGGGATCGGGGATGGATCTGTATCCCCAGGGAAAGGTCCAGGGGGCTATTAATAGCAGATCCTCTAATTCTGCAGCTGCAGGGCCCGGAAAAATCCGAAAAATAGCGGAAAAATAGGAATCTGTTACTGAGCCTAGGTTCCACATTATTAGAGCTATAAATAGCATGGGAGCATCCGCAGGTAACCACAGGGCAGTAATTTGCAGCTCATCTAAAATGGGAAGAAATGCGGAAAAATCAAGGAAAAATCAGGTGATCCCCGGAGCACCACAAGCTCACTATGACATCACTACATTATGTAATGGGTTACCAAATATGGTAATAGGGCATATGGTACACCTTCAGAATTCAAATTTTGCTCTCATTATGATTCTGGGGTCTATTTCTGCTGGTCTTGTGACTGTTGAAGCATGTGGTCCTGATGGGTGACAGATGGGGATTGTACATGTAGTAGGTACATTGTACTGGCTGTCCATTGACTCAAAAAACTTATTTTCACCATCGGCTCTGGAAATGCTTTTCGCATTTTCCCACACTAATACTATGCTCCACAATGTGCCCTTCTGGAAACAAGGTCATCTACCAGTAGGCTCCACATTTACATAAGGCACCAGAAGGTTTTGAGCAACCAGTGGCTAAATGCTACTTTTGGGTAGTACTCCTCATGCAGACCCCCAGTGACTACCATTTTTGGGGTTAGGGCTTAGAGCACACTCTCCCTAAAGTGTAGTAGCATTCTAATCATGTGTATCAATTTACAGCTCAATGCGACCACCCCCTGCTGGTGTTATGATTTTCCCATGCTTATCTCATTCCATTTCCATTCCGAGCATTGCTATTGGACAGTACCTTTCTCTGAGTAGAACTTCCCATGGATGCTACCTTCTTCCCACACGTTATCTCCCTTGACTCACCTTCTACCAATGGGCGCCCTTGACTCACCTTCTACCAATGGGCGCCCTTGACTCACCTTCTACCAATGGGCGCCCTTGTATTTCTCATTTCTCTGAGTTACGTTCTCACAGGATAGCTTACACGTCCTTTCTCATTGTTCTCTTCTTTGGGTATCAACCCCTATACCAGTTACTATATATACTGTAGGGAAACCCATGTATTCCTTAGTTCAACCTCCTGTTGAATACAGCGATTACCTGGACTCTTGACTTGACCGTTGGCATTGGCCCGGCCAGACCTACCTTTCAGTACGCTTACTGAGGTAGTGACGACATAACTGTTGGCACGTGGCCCAGTTATCTCAAGACGACTAGTTAGGACATCGCTGCCTAACAGCTGGTGTAGCACCAGTCATCCCCAAAACACCTCATTCACTCCACCCTGCAGTACCCGGGATACCTGCAGGCTCAGAAACACTGGATAACACATCTGACACAGTGCCCAAGCCATATGCCACCCTCCCACAGCCATCCCCCAGGCAAGCAGTGACCAATTGCATCATTACCAGGGGAAGCACTGCACCGGACACTACTTGACTGACTGTCCAAACTGTCCAAAAACTGTCCGAAAATGCTCTCAGTAGCACCATAGCCACCGAGGTCACCTATATTTGGTGAGCTGCCCTGGTGTTACCTGTGGACGCTCCCATGCTATTGATAGCTCTAATAATGTGGAACCTAGGCTCAGCAACATATTCCGATTTTTCCGCTATTTTTTGGATTTTTCTGGGCCTTGCAGCTGCAGAATTAGAAGATCTGCTATTAATAGCCCCCTGGACCTTTCCCTGGGGATACAGATCCATCCCCGATCCCAGTCATCAAGCCGGGATGCTGGGGCAGCCAGGTTCAAACCCAGCTGGCACCTCTCGGGCCTGCAGAGCATAATGCATCACACCCTCATCACAATGCCTGGGTAATGTAATACGTTTTGTCATTGCAATGCATCTATAATGCATTATTATTACAGCAGCGGCTGACCACAGTGGTCTATGTAACAGATATCCACCGAGCGTGAGACATGCCATTGCGGGTCGAAAGCATCAGCCGAAGGGACCGTACGCTCACCTAGATGACGGCAAGACCAGAATGTGATAAGGGTGACAGTGAAGACGGCGCAGTCAAATGGTGAGGAGAAGTCAAAGCTCAAGTGCAATCAGGTGCTCGAGCGCAACTGGAGTGTGTTTCGCTCTCTTTGACGTCGACGGAGTGATCTTCGCTGCAGCGG
Source organism: Gloeophyllum trabeum ATCC 11539 (assembly GCF_000344685.1). Lineage (NCBI taxonomy): Eukaryota > Fungi > Basidiomycota > Agaricomycetes > Gloeophyllales > Gloeophyllaceae > Gloeophyllum > Gloeophyllum trabeum. The sequence goes on along the minus strand of NW_006920411.1, from coordinate 2,882,526 downwards.
TTTTCATGAGTGTGATGAAATGCATGTTGCCCTCCCATGGAGCACTGTTGAGATCGTGCCAAGCGTGAACACTGCAGAGCCATGCCACAATCGTCTTGCCTGATACAGACCCGGCATGCGCCGCTGCGAAGCCCACAAGGAGGTAGGGGGATGCCGGCATGCACGTTGACTCACTGACACCTTCCTCATCGCAGAATTGGTGGAAACAGAGGAGGCCGGCACCATAGTTTGTACGGGTATTGGGTTCAAGGGCGGAGAAGAGCAGTTTCTGTGTCTAGTTAGCAATGTATGGGCTCAGTTCCTGCTTGAGTTGCTGATCAAAACCTTCAGAGTAGGGGTTTGTCCAGGCCTGAAGCCAGTCTACGGCCAATACGTGAGGATGATAGGTACTGGGTGAGAGCTTGCAGCCTGCCCGCAGCTTGCGAGCCTTCTTTTGGATGCCAGATGAGTGCAGTGGTGCAACAACGAAGTAGGCAGGGTGCAACGAAGGGGTTAGTGTTTGTGAATGAGTGATTGTACCATTGGCGCGCGTGCCCATAGACGTGTGTTGTACCTCGCCCACATCTGCGACAGAACATGCTGCCGCAATCAAATGGGATCTAAACCAATGGCTTTGTGAGTACTTGGAACTGGAAAAACACGTTCAGGATGATGACGAAAAATGGACCTAAACAAGGACATGGGAAAGGTAAGGGTTGTAGCTCCATTGGGAACGCAAAGGAAGAGAGGATCCAAAGCTCCTGCGGGCCCAGCTCTCCGCGTGAGATAGGGTCCGCCGGATTGTCTTCTGACTTCACATAGTGTAAGGTGAGTGAAATATTTAATGTGTCGAGCATGACAAACGGAGAGGTTTGCCTCCCAGTTACAGCTCTGTCCCCTGTCGAAGGAGCCAATGACACCTTGATTGTCCAAGTAGACCACCACCGTGGCATCCCAAAGGCCTTGCTCCTCAATCATGTAGATCACAAGTTCCATGGCGATGCCCTCGAGCCAGCCTATACCATGGGATTTAGCTTTCCATCCCTCCTCTGACTTCCAGGCATCCCAGTGGGAATCCCAGACAACACCTACGCCCCAGGAGGTGGATGTGTCCACAAAGACGCTGAGGTCAACCTCTTGCCTGCCTCGGCGAAAGACTTCTGAACACGTCAGGCTTCGAGAGCTCGGACTCCCACCAGCATAGGTCCGAGATCATGGATTTCAGTGGCCATCGAGATATCCACTCATTGCCTGTGAACTTGGAAATGAAGTGGGAAAGGCTAGGGAGGTACGAGCACCCCCCGACATAGACAAATGCAATGTGGCAGAGTGACCCTTGGATCTGCATGGCATCCTTCATTGTGCACCGGTGTCAGACTAGGAGGTCGTTCGAATGCCAGACTAAGCTGTCGCTGCGCGCTGAATGTATCCCTTCCAGGCCTGAACTGTACCACAAATACCAGCTTCAAGCCACTACATTTGGAATATACAGATCGGCAATGGAAGGTTTGGTGGACAGTATCTTCAATAACTGGCTGGGAATCGACAATGAAGACATATACGACATTGACTTCAATCATGCAAAACACTTGCTGTTGCAAGGAGAACAGTTTCGGCGCAGCATCAAAGCAGGAGGACTGTGAATATTCAGGGCGCAGAATATTCTAGGAGGATTCAAGACATTCCACTGTTTTCCCTTGACATGACTCATTCTATGTCCATATGACTCATTCCATGCCTTTATGACTCACTCCCTTACATATGACTCATGCTATGCGGATATGACTCATTCTATGTCAATATGACTCATGCTATTCCCTTCTATTTATAGAGATGAGTCATGTTGACTCAGCCTATGCTCAAGGACCAATCACAAGTCCCCAAGCTAGCTGACTCATCCTATTTTCTCACACTATTGTACACTATTCTCTCACACTATTGTCTATGTTGCCTAGTAACCAGGCAATTCTCCCACCCTATTGTTATGAATTTCAAATTACTGTAGGGTATATAAGGAGCTCAGTAGACAGTCTTAGAGAGACGACCCCATCATAATAAGAGACCCTCTAAATACCAGAGAGCCTCATTGGT
>NW_006920411.1:2867258-2880131 GCF_000344685.1 Gloeophyllum trabeum ATCC 11539 | reverse complement strand
ACTTGCTGTTGCAAGGAGAACAGTTTCGGCGCAGCATCAAAGCAGGAGGACTGTGAATATTCAGGGCGCAGAATATTCTAGGAGGATTCAAGACATTCCACTGTTTTCCCTTGACATGACTCATTCTATGTCCATATGACTCATTCCATGCCTTTATGACTCACTCCCTTACATATGACTCATGCTATGCGGATATGACTCATTCTATGTCAATATGACTCATGCTATTCCCTTCTATTTATAGAGATGAGTCATGTTGACTCAGCCTATGCTCAAGGACCAATCACAAGTCCCCAAGCTAGCTGACTCATCCTATTTTCTCACACTATTGTACACTATTCTCTCACACTATTGTCTATGTTGCCTAGTAACCAGGCAATTCTCCCACCCTATTGTTATGAATTTCAAATTACTGTAGGGTATATAAGGAGCTCAGTAGACAGTCTTAGAGAGAGACCCCCATCATAATAAGAGACCCTCTAAATACCAGAGAGCCTCATTGGTTCAAGTCAGCCTCAGAATCAGTTGTACTACTGTGTGCATCTGTACTGTCTTGGTTCCACAAAGTGCTGGAACAAGCAGTGCTAGTCTGGACTTAAGCTATCTGTGATACCTCAGAGAAGGGAAGGACTTGCAGTACTGTCTGCTGTCTGCCACAGCTAGTCTGTTTCTCTACCGTGAGAAATACTTCAGTCTAGGTTTGGTGTTGGAAGTCTAGTCGTAGACCTCTGGTCACCTGTGTTTGCTCTCTACCCTCATCCTCAGCTAGACTCTGGTAGTCAGCTATTTTGCTTGTTTAGTTATCTGGAGATTGAAACAAAGAGTTTTAACCTCTATAAAGCCTATACTCTCCCTCATCGAACACAAGGGAACTGCTTGACCAACGACAAATCCAGCATTCTCTTGGGGAACTTGATGACTGTGCCACTTAGAGATATCTAGGTGGTATTATATCAATTGCAAGTTCTGCTGACACCGGGTGCCGGTGGACACCTGAAGCCAGTCCCGAACGCGAAGCAAGAACTTGATTCGCTTGTCATCGGGAAGCGAGACTTGCTTCAGCGTTAAGTCTCAAAGGAAACCTAAGTATTTGAAGGTGAAGTCAAAGTCTTGTCCCTTGTCCTTGTGCCAGGGTATGCGAAGTGAACTGATGCGTGCCAGCGCTTCAGCCCTGTCGTAGAGGTACGAAAGGCTCCCTCCCAGCTCAGCAGGCATGGCGGAAGGAAAACAGAAAGTGGCATTGCCATCCACCCACTTTACTGACGGACCAACACCCTTCTTCTCCCAGATGTCCATCGCAGCATTCGCTATGGAGCCTGCATTGCTCTCAGATGAGCAGCAGCCAAAGGGACAGCCGTGGTCAATTCAAAAACCACGATGGCTTTGCATCACAAACCAGGGCTTATGGTCCGGGAGGATCAGGCAGGTGCAGTGAAATTTTGCAGTATCAAGGGTCATGGCTTGCGCGCCCGATGGTGCTGCAGATACCTGGACAGGAGTCTGGCATGAGCATAAGGATTGGGCGAAGGAGCAGCCTAGAATGACAGAGCCACGGGAGAAGGAGCATCCCGGGCTACCAGGCGACACGGGTGAAGGGCAACCCGGTACCAAAGGGTGAAGAGCAGCCCAGGGCAGAGAGCCAACGCTCACAGGCAGTGTAACCACCTGGAGGGGGAGAGAGGAGTGTATGGTACTCACTATGTCTGCAACTTCATGAGCCGAGCTGAAGCGTGTAGGAAAATCTTCTGTCAAGATGTGATCATCTGTAGATGGATGCAGCTTGGAGCCCTTCGAGAGATTCTGACAAAGCCGGAGCTTGCAAGGCTCACCTGGGCCTTGAGGCTGCTTGGAGACAGTAAGCGGCGAGCATTGGAAGGGCCTGAGGATCATCTCGACTTGTTCCTTGGTAAATGGGCCACTGACCTGACCAGTGGCCGCTTCCTTGTCAAGATACTGTTCGATCTTGGTATGCTGGTCGCAAGAAGGGTGATTGGGGAAGATAACTGATTTGGCAAGAGGTATGGAGAAGTCACCCATAGGGAAACCTTGATTGAGCTGTTGTGGCAAGTCAGGATGGGTGTCGGCGAGGTCATGGGCAGCTAGCAAGGTCTCAAAGGCAGTGGAATCATAGGGCCTACAGATATGGTTCTTGATAGCAGAGCAGCAGATGTTGTCAAGATGGACGTGAGGGGTGTCTGATAAGCAGGTCAGACAAGGAGTGCTTGATGAAGGTTGCAAGTTAGGCGGAGGCATTGGGCTTGCACGTCCAGGAAAAAGCGTGGCAGGAGGCAGTGCCGCAGAAGCAACAGATGTGCTTTTGGGATGCTGAGTGCTTGTCGAGGAATTGTCCCCCGTCCCCAGCAACATTCCATCGTTGGCAGATCTCGTCTGCCTTGCCTCTGGCATAGAGCGAACCATTTCGTGCTTTGGCGAAGACTTGTGCGCCATCCGCAAAGCGGTTACTGGAGCAGTCAGGTACGAGGTGCCCCTTCTTGGCGCAGATGAGGCAGACAGAAGCCGAAGGGTCACTCCCGCTGCCCATCTGAAAGGGCAGGAGCAAGCCTCATCCCTGCGATGGTCCTTGCCTGCTGAAACCACGTCCATGGTCTCCTGAGCTTTGTCCTCCCTGCTGGGCATGGAAGGAGCCTTGTGAGAACTTTGACATGAGTGACATGGCTTTAGAGAGAGTGGAGTCGGACTCAGCGCGGTACTTCTCATTGATCTGTGCCTTGACATCAGCATGATGCTCCAGGAACTTTGTGTGGTAATAGGCTGGGTTGAAAGTGAAGGGTTTGATCCTATACTCCTTCCGCAGCTCGATGTCAGTCATGCGGATGGCGGGCCAGACCTTTTCAAGCTCTGGAAGTGCCAGAAACCATCGGAAGTGGTCTTCCCAGCGCCGAACGTATTTCCCGTCACCAATCTCACCGGCAAAGTGGACATAATTGTCCACCGCCTGGCGCCAGTCCCCGAAGTCCATCTTCTCTTTGTCGGGCAACTGTGAGGTGTCCAACATGCGCACTTCATCAGCAAAATGGCAGCCCACGCTAAGGCGCTAAGTACCGCTAAGGTGCCCTTACCAAGCTCCTTAGCTCTAACTCTCTGAGTTTCTTAGCCGATGCTGTAGAGGGCGGCAGAGCAATATACATGGCTCTGTTGATCATAGATGTACATGTAATGTATACCAGTAGCACTAGACAAGGGTGGAGACTCATAATTCGGGAGTTGCTATCATTCAAGGCAAAGGCTGAGTCCATCATGAAGCAGTTTTTGGCACTAACTAGTGTAGCCTTGTAGTGCAACGGTTATATCGTATGGCTGGGTATGGCAGGCGCTGGTTTGAATCCTAGTGGTGGTAGCATTTTTCTGTTCTCTCCCCACTTATTTCTTGCCTGAGTGTTCTTAGCACATTAATCAAGGACTTAGCTAAGTCTCGGTGCTGGGCTCAGGGGGTGGGCCCCCATGACTTAAGACCATGGACTTGGTACTTATTTGCCTGAGATTAGTTCTTAGCTTCGCTTAGACGGTCATGCTGTTTTGCTGATGTTTCGAGTCAAGCTTCATTTTGGGGAGCCAATCACCTTTCTGTAAAAGCAACTTGTGCTCCTTGGGAGTAAAGAGGGTGATCGGGATATACTGGTTATTGTCAAAAAGGGTGAACAGTTCCTTGTGAAACATTCCAAGCTGAATGGACTCGCCCGGCTGGACCTCCACCTCATCATCTGTTGACTTAAGGACTCTCGGCTGCTTGGTAGCCAGGAGCTCTGATGTCTGTTCATCGCCCTTTTCCTGGAAAAGGTGCCACTTGAACTCCTGATAAGCACGATAAACAGCTGCTGAGCCAGGGGACAAGTTGGAGGTATCCAGGTTATCCAATGAGATCTTGTTTGGAAGTGGTGTTCTGGGGTGTCCGTCCTCCTCACCGCCACTGCCGCCATTGTCTTGGACCAAGATCAGCGACACTAATGACAAGGTCCTCAAGAGGGCCGAGAGCACCTGGTCTGACTCTCCGGTGCCAGGCCTTGAGGCAGCCGCTTCCCAGATCTGTACTTTAGTGCTGTTAGCGTTCTGATGCTCCCTATTGACCTCCTCTTTTTGCGCATCCGAAAGCGATGCGACCCAGGTCATCCAGGCCTCAGGGTTTGATGACTTGTGCTTTGGTGGTTGGGAGACCATTTTCTGAATTATGATTGGTGTATTTTGAAAGTCGTGGAGTAGAGTAGAACTACTATTAATAAGGCAGGAGTCATTGGGAGTCGCAAGAGCAAAAGAATACGGCGACGAGCCAAGCTGGCGAGCGACATGTAATGTAGAGAGAAGAGAGAGTGCTGAGCACACCTAAGGAAACAGCCCACGTGGGATGTCGCGTGCTCAGTGTGGGGTCTCTTTGCTCGCCCTTAGCTTGGCTCGACATAAGTCTGAGCCGTTCGTTCCTCACGTCATCCTTGTAGAGCAGAATGGTACTGTACTTCATTTCTGGGGCTGGATGGTACTGTGGATGTATATGACTGGCCCTATAGAGGATGGTACTGTACATGAATGGCTGGCCCCATACATGACACTGTAAATGGTACTGTGAATCATTCCAGGCTGGAACACCGGGACTGTGGATCAAGATGCCAGAGCATTATGAGTGCTATTAATAGAAGTCTGGCCTCAAAAGCTTCTATAGGGCTAAATAAAATCAGGAAAATGTGGAAGATTTTGGAAGATATTGATGGATAGGTATGATGCTGATGCACATTATGTAGTAGGTAATCATCTGCTAAAAATAGCAAAATATGATATGGTAGTCCCCATTTATGTGCTCCTTGCCCTTATGGCATTTATTCCCAGGGGTACTGTGGATTAGTGGGTAGAAAGGTGCAAATGGGATTAATGGCATTAATACACTGCTTGTGTGAGCTATGTGGTTGCAGGAATTTCTATTTCTTACGGCTGGCTCTGGGTCAGTATTGTGCAATTTCCTGGTGCAATACTAGCAAGAACTCTATGCCCCTTTGATGGTGTGATCACCTAATATATGGCTACAGGTTTACTCAAGTGTGGGGGAAGTCTTTCAGTGGTGCCGCTCCTGGAGTGTTCCCCCAGTGACCACCAGTAGGTCTGATGGTCTAGATAGCCTCTCCCTAGTGTACAGAGGGGCATATCACCAATGCACAACAATCCCTGCACAAGTCAGGTCACTATAGATTGAGATATATGGATACACTACCAATCTGACTGAAAAACAAAAAGATGTTACTATACTGCAAGGATGAGGCATCACGTCTTCCTGCAAACACTTGCTCGCACCTCCCAATGTATAGCCCCATGAGATTTCCACCTTATACCAGCCACCTCATTGCAGCTCATGTATTGGAGTTTGTCAGTTTCTGGGACAGAGCTGGAACTCACCTGTAGTAAGCTTGTCCCTAATTGATACTTCTGCTTCTGGTGTACTGGGACCAAGAGACAAGTGGGATGGCAAGGATAAATTTCATGGGGCATACATAGGGAGGTGCCAACAAGTGTTTGGGGGAAGATGTCATATCTCATCCTTGTGGTATAGTAACATCTTTGTGTTTTTGAGTCAGGCTGGTAGTGCATCCGTATAGCTCCATATATAGTGACTTAAATTGTGTGAGAATTGTTGCGCCTTGATGGTATACCACTCTATACACTAAAGAGAGTCTGTCTAGGCCATCCATCCTACTGGCAGTGATAAGCCTCTGGGCTCATCTGACCCCTGAAATTGCAAAATCAACACTTCATCCACACCCTCCAGAGTCTATTCAACATTGCACTCACACGTTCCTACACTATGATTGGCTCAAGACAATGTTGCAATTTAACTCTGAACTTCCTAGAGTCCTCGAGGCAAGCACGGATCTTTCCGATTATTTAGCTCTGAGGTCAGGTGCTCCAGAGTGACTCAGGAAGTGACTTTGAGAAGAATTAGCTCCGGTGACCATGGGCACCTGTCTAGTTGTGAGTCATCCTCATGCCCAACTTCCAGCACTTCCTCCCCTTTGTCTCCATCAAATTTACCCAGCTTGTGAACATAAATTCATGACCATGAGGCCAGTATCAGTCAGCAAGCAGCTGGAGTTTGTTCACACCTGACCCACATGTTACCAGCATGATGGGAAAATTCAGGGCAGGTACTGACACATTAGGAAGATCTCTAGGGGGTAGAGCAAACATGTGGGAGGACGAGGGAGTCATATGGTATGTGGTATAGCAGTGGAGGAGTGTCGAGCAGGTAGGAAGTTGCAGCCTTTATTTGTTATTTATCTCCAGGTGGTTGCAGGGTCATTTCTGTAGTATAAACTGTATGATGCAAAATAAAGTAAAAACAAGTCCGATCTTCACCATTTCAGTGTATCAGAGTTACAGTCTTAGTGACCCTTGAAAGTTCAAATACCTTGAACTTAGCGAATTATAATTGATCCTAGGGGCTCCGGTGGCTCAGTGGATATGCCAGTCCCGTCCTGGGTTTGCTTCGGCAAGCGCCGGCCTTCAGTCACAGGCCATGGTGATAAGCCTCAGGATCGTCTGACCCCTGAAAACGCAGACTCAGCACACCGTACAAGCCCCGCAGAGCTTATTCGACACAGCACTCACATGCCTCTAGGCTTCTATGGGCTCTAAAGAATTGCTCTATTTAGCTCCAGACTTCCTAGCACCCTCAAGGCCTACACAGATCCATTCCATGATTTATCTCTGCGAATAGGAGCTCCGGAGCGACTTAACCAATGCGACTTCTAGATGAATTAGCTCTGGGGCCTGCGAACACTTCTATCGAGAGGTGTCGTCCTCATGCCCAACCTCCAGCACTCACTCCCCCTCGTTTCCATCAAAATACCAAAGGTGCGGACGGATACGAGTCACCATGAGGTCAGCATCAGTCAGCAAGCGGCCGGAGGTAATTAGCACGTGACCTGCGCGTTGCGCGGAGTGATGGGACCGCTTAGGTCAGGTGGCGGAGCGTCGAAGCGACCTCTAGGGGCTGGGACGAGCAAGTGGGAGTGCAAGCGAGTCGTATGGTGCATGGTATAACAGTGGCAAGTGCTGAGCAATCCTGGGGGTAGCACTGTTTATTTGTTATTTATCTCCGGACAGTCGCAAAGCCATTCCTGTAGTATAAATTGTACAAAGTAGGGTACAGGAAAACAAGTTTTGCACTTCACCATCTCAGAGAATTAGCGTTACGATCTCAGCGACCCTCGAAGTTCGAAAGCATCGAACTTAACGAATTATAACTGATCCTAGCTTTGCCAATAGGCCTGACTCGTCAAGTGATTTATCTCCGCCATTGATTTAATTACCTCCGGTGAGTCCTACATAGTGAAATAAAGTTAACCAAGTCTCTCTAGCAATTTCTACCCCTGTGAGCATGATCCTACGACAGGTGTCATTGCTTGCGACTTTGATTGCGATGTTTCGGAGATAAATCCTCCGGAGCATCAACTAGCATTTGTTTCAGGTGTCAAAGTGTTTGTTTTATTTTTCTAGGTCTTCCTATGGACTACCCTATGTCGTCTTACTCCTCCTTCCCCCTTGAACTATTAAAATACCCCTCAGTTGTCTCGGACCGCCTCCACCCATACCGCTAGTGTTAGGTTTATTTCTTTTGGTCCTTGGTGATTGTTGTGTGTCTGTGCATATCAGCAGGTTCGAATCCCGCAGGAACCATCAGGGAGCTTTAGTGGGTATTGCGTGTTTAGCTGAGTCCCACAGTACCATGGGAAATCCTTAATGTCAAAGGCTCTTTCTCACGCGTCTGCGTGAATGCATTTCTTCCTGGAGAGTTAGCGCTCTTCCGCTTACAGTCCGCTACATACTAGATTAGGGCAAAGTGTCCCTAACTGGTGCAAGACCCCTGCGCTATGTGCCCGACTGCTTGAGGCTGTACCAATTGTCAGTTGTCAAGTATGTCATTGTGCCTCTCAAAAACAATAATCATAATTGATCCTAGCTTTGCCAGGTCTGACTCATTGAATTAAATATCTCCACCATTGAATATTAACTCCCATGAGTGCTAGTTTATAGAAATAAATCAACAGAGCATCTTTAGTGCAGTACTACCCAGCATGCACAATCCTATGAGAGGTGTTGATGCCTGCAGTCTGGTCTTTTAGCAATCTTTGGAGATAAATACTCCTGAGCATTGGACCATTGTTTGTTTTAGGCCTCATGGTTTTATTATTCTAGGTCTTCCTATGGACTCCACTACGACATCTTACTCCTCCCTTCTCCCTCAAACTTTATGATTACCCTTCAGTCATCTCATAGGTTATTTCCCTTGGTCCTTGTGGTCCTTGTGTGTTAGTGCATATCAGCAGTTGTTGGGGGAACACTCCAGGAGCACCACCACTGAAGAGTGGCAGGTATTTATCAAGCAGTTGGATTTTCCCATACTCTTGGGTAAACCTGTAGCTATATGTTATATGACCATGCTCTCAAAGGGGCATAGAGCTCTCACTACCATTAGATATAGCAAATGCAACACCAGCTGGACCCAAAAACACAAACATGTCACTTCTCCACAATGGAGACATGTGCAAATGGTTGCTAACATGTCTCCAGGTATGCCCCTTCAATCACCCTGGTTGTTCCATCCCAATGGTATGTCCCAATTCAGGACAGTGCAGCAGTAATGTCAGACAGTCCCAGGTTGCTGCTCAGTCACGGCTGTGTGCCCTAGCTAAGTGGCAACCATAGCACTATGACCTGGGGAAGAGCCTGGGATTGGTGGGACAAGCTGGGTCATTGAAGGGGCATACCTGGAGACCTGTTAGCCACCATTTGTGGGAGGATATCACATGTCTCAATTGGGGAGCAGTGACATGTTTGTGTTTTTGGGTACAGCTGGTGTTGCATTTGCTATATCTAATGGTGCGCTGGGTTCTACACTACAAGGAGGGGTATAAGCTGAAAGCGGTAGCTGGATGGGATCTGGTCAGAATCTCTTGGACTCTTAAGTAAACCTGTAGTCTAACATGGTCATAAAAGGGTGTAGTATTGTAATTTGTATTGGTAGTGCAAAATGCAAAAAGAACAATGTTGGAGCTGGTGTTAAAAGTATGTTTCATCATGTAAGAGAACTTAACAGCAAGTTATCAATATCACCAAACAAACCAGGCCCAGAAATGCAATACATAATTCTTCCACTTGATCTACAAAAATATACAACTGCCATTACGAATACCACAAATGATACAAATACACATGACAATAATACAAAATGGGTCTTGGGACCTCCACAAGGCATTACAAGCAATCTGCAAAATTGTACAAACTGTACAAATGTGTTCAAAATATGCTTCATACCTATACAAGAAGCACAAGGGACACACAAATGCTCTATCAGACCAGTACAAATTCAATACAAATCCTACAAATCATCCACAAATTGTAAAACAATCACCTGCAAATCATCCACAAATCACCCACAAATCATCTACAAATGAGCATAAATCATCCACAAATCACTCACAACTTATCTACAAAACACCCATAAATGACCTACAAATGACCATAGATAGGATGCATAAACTCACCCCATGAAAGATGGTGTGAGATGGCACATGAGGCAGAACGTGAGTTGACGCAAGATGCATCAGTAGGTAATTCCTGTAGTGTAGACATTGCGTTGCACCTGTATATACACCTATATATACTTCCTTCCTTTACGCCACAATATGATATTTCAATTGTATGAAATCCCAGCTGTTAGGAAGCAATGTCCCAACTAGTCGTCTTGAGATAACTGGGCCACATGCCAACAGTTATGTCGTCACTACCTCAGTAAGCGTACTGAAAGGTAGGTCTGGCCGGGCCAATGCAAATGGTTAAGTCAAGAGTCCAGGTAATCGCTGTATTCAACAGGAGGTTGAACTAAGGGATTATTGGAGGTAAAAAGTGTGCTGACTTAGGATTGAACCAAAACCTCCAGGTATGGATTCCTGCTAGTGGTGGTAACCACTTCACTATTTTGGCTTCCTTTACCCTGGTGACTTAGCCCCTTTAATTCTGTGCTTTTCCCTTCCATTTCCCATACTGTACAGTTGGTTCCCATGCTCCCAGGAGAATGCACTCCTGAGTCAAGCTCTCTTCCTTAGCATTAATAGAGCTTGACTCAGGCATCTCTGTGTGTATCTGGACCCTTGCCAGCTTCCCAGTTGGACAGGTTATGAGCCCAAAAGCGCTTCAAGCACTCCTGTGCCAAGTATAATGAGTAATCAGGTTAGGGGGAACTGTTGGAATGGGTAATCATGCTTACTCATCTAACAGGAGTGAGTCCCTGAACTGTCATAAGACCTACCAATACCTAGTGCCTTGCATGAAGGCCATTATGGGTAGTGGGCAACAGTTACAGTGGCGTGCGAAAGTAATGCACCATGTGCTCGACTTTCGATCTACTCGCCACTCCTCCTCATCTGCGTCGACATTCAGTTCAATTCCACTTGTGAATTAACATTTCAGTACCATAGCTATACTGTAGGCCTGAATCAACCCAACTGGATATACAGGAATGAAAAAAGGCAATGTAAAATTGAGCAGGTGGTGCATTACATATGTACAACCGGCTGTAAGACAGGAAAGCCTCTACTACACAATAAGAAACGCAGCAACCGACGGACTGTTTTCAGTACTTGGTATAACCCCCCTTGGCCTCTATAACTGCTGCAACCCGACGGGAATGCTCTTGAATAAACGCTTGATATACCCATATTCGATGCTCTCCCACTCCTCCTGCAACACGGTCCACAGCTCCTCCTTGTTTCACGGGAGGTTGTCGTGAGCACGCACTTTGCGGACTATGTGGTCCCATAAATGTTCTATGATGTTGAGATCCGGGCTAGAAGGTGGCCACAGGAGCACATCGAACTTCTTCTCCTTCAGCCAAGCCTTGGTGTGCTTCGAAGTGTGTTTTGGGTCGTTGTCCTGTTGGAAATAAACCTCCCCCCACTTGAGCCCATGGTCCCTCAATGTCCCCCGGAGCCCCTTATGAAGGATTTCCATGTACATCTTCGAATCCATCTTCCCTACAATCCTAATAAGCCGCCCCGGTCCCAAAGCCGACACACAGCCCCACACCATCACATTCCCGCCACCGTGCTTGACTGTTTTCCTAACAAAACATGGGTCAAATGCTTGACCAGACCTCCTCCAACAGTATTTCCTGCTGTCCGAGCCAACGATGTTGAATCTAGACTCATCGGTAAAGAGCACCCCTTCCCAATCCCCCACTGTCCAATGTTTCCATGCTTTTGCCCACTCCAGACGCTTCTGTGTTGGCTGTGGAAGATACTAGCTTCAGACAACACCCAAGGGCTAGGTCAAACTGTGTCAAGACTGTATTCTGGCATAAGGAATACAAGTGGCAGACTCACCTAGGTCAAACTGTGTCAAGACTGGGGGACACAGAGCGACCTAGGGAGCCCTTATATACTATAGAATACAAGGGCATCAAAGAACAAGGACAGAACAAGGGAACATCGAAATACAAAGAAGAACAAGGATAACAAGGAATACAAGGAATACAAAGGGAGTGGCTCAGAACAAGGTAACTCGGCCAGGAGGGCCTAGGCCATTCCATGAGCCACTCAGTCAACAAAGAGTGACCAAGTCATCAGATCTCAACACTCTGTCCAACTGGGAAGCTGGCAGGCGTCCAGATACACACAAAGATGCCTGAGTCAAGCTCTATTAATGCTAAGGAGTACAGAAATATACAGAGGGACATACCTGAGTCAAGCTCTATTAATGCTAAGGAAGAGAGCTTGACTCAGGAGCGCATTTTCGCTCTTCTGGGAGCGTGGGAACCAACTGTACAGTATGGGAAATGCAAGGGAAAAGCGCAGAGTTAAAGGGGCTAAGTCACCAGGGTAAAGGAAGCCAAAATAGCGAAGTGGTTACCACCACCAGCAGGGATGCATACCTGGAGGTTTTGGTTCAATCCCCAGTCAGCGCACTTTTTACCTCCAATACACTCCCCCCTGACTGGTCACTTCCCCAATCCAAGCATCTTCACCATTTCTAAGACCTTCGGCCTAGGCAGGGATTTAGTCAGGATATCCGCAGGCATGTCTGAAGTCCTCAGGTGGACCATCTTGAGTTTGCCTTTGGCGACTTCATCTCTCAGCCAGTAAAAGCGCAAATCCAAGTGCTTCATGCGGCCATGGTGCTCTGGGTTCTTCGCAACAGACACAGCAGAGAGGTTGTCGATATAAAGTGTGGATGGGGAGGACATGTCATAACCAAATTCAGAGAGTAGATTTTGAAGCCAGAGCACTTCCTGGGCAGCAGAGACAGCACCCACATACTCAGCCTCAGTGGTAGAGAGCGCAACAATGCTCTGCAAGCGGCTGCTCCAGGAGATGGCACCAGTACCCATCTTGATCACAAAACCAGTAGTGGACCGGCCATTGTCCTGTTAGCAGCAGGCAGAACAGGGAAGCATAAGATGGGTGGCCATAAGCACACCAGGCCCAGACACATACACAAACCGAAGGCAAGGTCAATTGCACGGACTAAGGAACAAAGGAAATACAGTGGCTCAGTACATAGTCAAGCTGTTTGTACCTATTTGTCCCAGTGGCTCTGCATCCAATACAACCAAAACCTAACATGTCCAAGTTCCCTCCATGATCAGCATCGACATAGGAGGTAAAAAGCTCAGAGCCAGAGGTGGGTGAATAAGTCAGCTTGTAGTCCAGTGGGCCCTTGATGTAGCGCAACAAGTGCTTGACTGCCTTCCAGTGTTGCATGTGTCCTTCATGACCAACTCCTGCTCCCTGGTCTTGGGGCACATCTCAGAGGACAAGTTCGTTCCAGGGTCCATAGGAGTGCTGACAGGATCACAGTCACTGAAGCCATAGCGCT
>NW_006920411.1:2818141-2854869 GCF_000344685.1 Gloeophyllum trabeum ATCC 11539 | reverse complement strand
AGTCTCCTCGTTCTGGAACGCGCTCTGGAGCTTCGAGAGGCTGAGAGAGTCGAGCAGGAGCAAGGAAGAGACGAAGTTGTTGTACTCAGCAGGGAGGGAGCGAATGAGAGACATGGAAGCGAGTTCTTCATCCAGCTGCTCAATGGTGAAGTCCTTAGGGCGAAGGGAGTGGATATCCTGCATGGCCTTGTCCGCTCTAGCCATCAGAGAGACCAGGGACTCGCCCTCATCCTTCCTCAAGCCCAGGAGAACATCATAAGCGTTGAAACGCGCACCAGGCTTCTGCTGAACATGGACCTCCCTCAACTTCTCCCACATCTTCAACGGATCCTTCTTCACCTCCTTCACATGCACCTTCTGTCCATCCTCCAATGCCAACCATATCTCTCCAGCAGCTCTCCCCTTTCGCGCCTCCCACTTCCTCTGCTCCCTCTTGTCTTCGATGGTGGGTGTAGTCTCCGAGTAGAGCTCAGGAGCGGCTGTAGGGTCGCTAGTGACGTCCCAGAGGTCAAGAGTCTTGAGGTAGGCCTCCATATCATCAGCCCAGGAGCCATAGTATTGGAGGTAAAAAGTGCGCTGACTGGGGATTGAACCAAAACCTCCAGGTATGCATCCCTGCTAGTGCTGGTAACCACTTCGCTATTTTGGCTTCCTTCACCCTGGTGACTTAGCCCCTTCAACTCTGCACTTTTCCCTTCCATTTCCCATACTGTACAGTTGGTTCCCACGCTCCCAGAAGAGCGCAAATGTGCTCCTGAGTCAAGCTCTCTTCCTTAGCATTAATAGAGCTTGACTCAGGCATCTCTGTGTGTATCTGGACGCTTGCCAGCTTCCCAGTTGAACACATAGTCCCTCAATTCCTTGTGTGCTGCTGCATCAAGGGGAGGAGAGAAGACTGGCCTCTGCTCTGTCCCCTGAGTAATCCTCCAGGCATAGGAAGTCCTGAGCCTGGCCTCCATGTTTAAAGCCCATTGCTGATAATTATGGTTATTCAGCTTTGGGAAGGAGAGAGGAGATGGAGACATGATGAATGGATGCAGCAGAACAAAAGAAATCAAGTTCGAGTTTTTGCCTTTTAGGGTGTGCGCAGGAAAGGAGAGGCTAATTCTACTGTATTTTTGCTGAGAGTGCAGTTGTACCACTGCCCCAGTCACTGGGATGACTACCAGGATATTCCAGGGAAGGTTAAAGGCAGGCCCACTGAAGGACACAGACCCAAGAGTTCACTCCCCACTAAAGGGGATGCACACACCACAAAAGGGATGCTTGCCTTTGGATCAAGGAAGAAGTGCAGATGGCACAAGAACAAAGCACAAATGGTGCAGGGACAACAGTGGTGGACAGGCAAAATAGGGTGTCAGGGGTCAGAGCTTTGGGCTCATAACCTGTTAGGCTACTGGAAGCAACCCTCGGACAGCCCAGTGGCTAAGTCAACTGTGTCAAGACTTTATATTCAAAAGAGGGTATAGGATACAACTCACCTAAGTCAACTGTGTCAAGACTGAGGGGACACAGACTGACTTAGGTCCTACTTATATACTATGTGAAAGGGATGAGTAAAGGAATGTTACTAAGGGATGACTAAGAGTCCAAGACCAGCCAGACCATTCCAGGCAGAGTCTACACCAGTCCAGTCAAGTCCATGGAACCTCCTGGACTATTCCAGAGGAGTCCAGATAGGTCCATTCCAGACAGGTCCAGATAGTGCTTCCAGACTGTTCTAGACAAGTCTCCTTCTGGAATGTTCCAGTGTGTTCTTGTATGTTCTTCACCTGAGACATTCTGGACCTCAGTCAAGTGACCAAGTCACATGACCTCAACAAAGATCGAGGAAGAAGACTCAGTATTTATGATCGACCCCAATACTTGGATTAGACAGAAAATCCAAAACAAACAAGAATATGCCCATTATTTATCTACAAAAAGGCTGCAAGCCACTGCTTTGGACATTGCTATTGAGGCCAATAAATCGAAAAAGGCAAAAACATTCCAAGAATTGGTCCCAGAACAGTACCGCCCATTCAGTGACGTATTTAAAGAGGATACATTCAACACACTTCTGGAACATTGACCATGGGACCACGTCATTGAAATCTTACCAGACAGCAAACCATATTCTGGAAAAGTATACTCAATGACAATCGATGAACAGAAAGCGTTGGATGAATTCCTAGAAAAAAAACCTAAAAACCAGCAGGATCCGACCTAGCAAGTCGCCCTGGGGGCGCCATTCTTCTTTGTCAAGAAAGAAGACGGCAAGCTACGTCCCATTCAGGACTATTGCAAACTGAATGATATGACAAAGAAAAACAAATACCCCTTACCATTCATTTTGGACCTCATCAATAAATTAAAAAATGCCAAATATTATACGAAATTAGACATTCGCTGGGGATACAATAATATTCATATGAAGGAAGGAGATGAGCAAAAAGCCGCCTTTATCACCAATCGGGGGCTTTATGAACCGCTCGTCATGTTTTTTGGATTGACCAATAGTCTGGCAACCTTGCAAACCATGATGAACGACATCTTCAGGGAGTTAATTATGCAAGGAATAGTTATAGTATATCTCAATGATATACTTATTTTCTCTGAAAATCTTGATGAACATCGAAAGGTTGTCAAGCAGGTTCTAGAAATTCTCAGAGAACATAAATTAACCTGCAAGCCAGAAAAATGCGAGTTTGAGACTCAAGAGACCAAATATTTAGGACACATCATTGGAAAAGGAACAGTACAGATGGACCCTGAAAAGGTCCAAGGCATTACCCAATGGCCCACGCCAGCCAATAAGAAGGTCATCCAACAATTCCTTGGCTTCGCAAACTTTTACCGCAAATTCATAAAAGATTTTGCAGCCATAACTCAACCCACGACCAAACTCACCGGACAAGCCGAGTGGACATGGGGACAAGAGCAAGAGGAAGCGTTTGAGTCCCTCAAAAAGGCCATAACAGATGCACCAGTACTGGCAGTACCTAATGACAATGATCCATATCACCTGGAATGCGACGCAGCCAAATATGCACTAGGAGCCGTGCTCTCACAAAAAGAAAAAAAATATGGAAACCAATTGCCTTCCTATCTAAAAGTCTCAACCCAGCTGAATGTAATTATGAAATCTATGACAGAGAAATGCTGGTGATCATGACTGCACTCGACGAATGGGACAATTTCGTTCACGGTGCCAGTCAGAAGTTCGAGATCTATACAGATCACAAAAATCTCGAATACTTCAGAAAGCCACAAAAACTCAACCAACGCCAGGTGCGCTGGGTCTTAGAACTACAAGCATATGACTTCACTCTAATACATCAACCTGGCAAGACCATGGTTAGAGCAGACGCTTTATCCCATAGACCGGATCACGATAAAGGCGACTCCAATAATGAAAATATTATTTTATTAAAACCCCATTGGTTCAGAAACGCGGAAGTGCTAGGCACCGAAGGATTAAAAACCAAAATATTATCCCATGTCAATAATTATGAAGAATCCATAAAAATGAAAATATTACAAAAAGACAAGGACTTCTCTCAGACTGAGGATGGCCTGACCTGGAGAAAGGGGTGAATTGTTATTCCCAATGACAAGCCGCTCAGAGGTTTAATTATCACTTCACATCATGATTCAATTTCTGCCGGACATCCTGGACAGATGAAAATGCAGGAATTAATTTATAGGTCCTATTGGTGGCATACCATCAAGAAAGACGTAAAAACCTATGTAAAAGGATGTGATATATGCCAAAAGACAAAAATAAATCATCAACAGAAGGCTACTCCTCTACACCCTAATCCTATTCCTGAGAGAAACTGGCAATATATATCTGTAGACATGATATCACATTTACCGCCATCACAAGGATATAACGCCATACTTGTGATAGTCGATATGAAGTCCAAAGACTTCGTCGCAGTACCAACCACGGATGAGCTGACGTCAGAGGGCTGGGCGAATAATTACGTCAAACATGTCTGGTCAAAGCATGGACTTTCCGAACATATCATGTCTGACAGAGGTTCCCAATTCGTCTCGCAATTCATCAAAGATGTGTACAAGAAGCTGGGAATACAAGGAAACCCAAGTACTGTGTACTATCCTCAAACCGATGGACAAAGCCAGGACGTCGCCAGGTACCCTCCATAATATTTTGTTCCTGTTAATCACCTAATATTGCGTTCTTCATTATAGAACCCTCCTCCTACTCCTGTTCCATCGAGGCGAGTCCATGGGGAAGAGACCAAAATAGAAGAAGAAATAAAAAAAATGAAAGAGATGATCAAGTCGCAGACTGGAAAGGATCTGGTCATAATCGGGGTATGCTTCTTGTTGCCGTATGCGCCCTGATGCTCATAGCTCCCCATAGAAAAAACCTGATCAGGGCGATAAAGTCTACGTGATCGACATCCCCAATGACACTATCGCCCTACGTTTTTGGGAATCAGGGTTAAAAGGATTCTTGATGATGGACTGGATGGACCCTGTCCAGGGGGCGATCCCGACCCCTGAGGGGTACTTTATATTCCCTTATTACGCAGGCTCTGTTAATGGGGGCTTCACGTCTCTCACATCATGGGAGAAAGCCTTCACTTATGGCAAAGGGACGGCTGCCAGCAGCGAGGGCAGACTAGAGAGATGAATGAATAAATCAGGAAATAGAAAATTATTTAAGAATGTTTGTAAATTATTGACAGACCGATTGGCCTGAATGGCTACCCATCTGCGAGTTCATCTACCGCAACAGGGAACATTCAGCAACTGGATATTCACCATTCTATTTAACACATGGACATCATCCCTACACTGGAGTAGAAACTCGGAAAGAAGTGAAGAGCGAACAAGCAGACCAATTTGTCACAAGGATGAAGAAGTTGCAAGAAGAGGCATCGGCCGCTCTCAAGCTTACCAAGGAGTATATGAAGGAAAAATGGGATAACAAGAAACGAGACTCGATAAATTATAAGGAAGGGGACAAAGTCTGGCTTGAAGCAACAAACATAAGTACAGATCAACCTAACAAAAAACTTGACGATAAACGATACAGACCATTCGAAATCGTCAGAAAGGTCGGAAATAGTGCTTACAAGCTCAAGCTACCCAAAGCATGGAAGAGCCATCGCGTATTTAATGAAGTACTCCTTACACCTTATTATACACAAGAACTTCCTAATCAGAAACCAATGAAAACCGTTCCTAACATTATTGCCATTGAAGCAAAAGTGGAGAAAATCCTAGATTCAAGAGTACGAAGAGGCGGGTTACAATATTTAGTACGATGGGAAGACAAACCGAGATCAGAAGACACATGGGAATCACAATCAAGCTTGATCAGGCAATACAAAAGCCTGATTGATGAATTCCATAGGCAGAACCCTGATGCGGCAAGAATGCCCACAATCACGGTGCCTGGCGCACTACGAAATGTAAGACTATCAGAAAAAGAAAAAATAAATAGTACATAATGACAAATGGGACAAGTGGATGAAAACCTATGAGCGATGGATGACTAGGACAAAAAAGACTACCGATTTACCATCAATGATGCAATCAGAAATAGCCGAACTGTTCTTTGGGATGTGTGTCGTCAATGAACATCCATCACAAACCATCATCACACCATGCTCGTACTCTCGACCCCTAACATCGTCCTATTCACTATACTCGCTGTGCTAGTCACCACGGTCATCGGGCTCAGCATCATATTTATTATCCACATCCATCACCAAAATCCCCGCAACTCCCTTGAAATAACCAGTCGACGCAGAGCAAGCCTGGGAGGGATCATCGAATTAGAAGTTGTCAGACGCGGAGGCGCACAACACTGATTGCGAGGACGCGATTCTAAAGGAGGGGGTAATGTTACAATCAAAACACCTTTTCACGATCGCATGTGTTTAACACACGCACACAGAACCGCATAGACACCACAACCATGCACATCTCATTTTCAAACCACTTCACAATCTCTTATTATCTACGCATTGCAACCTCACCACTCACAGACTGTTTCACATTAATAATGACTGGTTTCTGCATTTTCTCAAATACACATGTATACCATCCTCTTAACACATGTATAAGTATATTTGGATATCTTGCAATATATAAGCCTAGATAGCGAGGGTTTCAGACCTTAGCTTCAATCTGGCATTTCATCTCTTGTCATTTCCCTTGTCCTGCTTGTGATCGGCAGCCCTGTGGCCAGTCTGACCACAGGTGAAGCATCACCCTTCCTTCATGTATTTCTCCCTTTCACTGGTTGACAGGCGATCGATGTCCATGGCATTGGGGTCTTTAGAGGGAGGAGTGTACTTCAGAGTGATGAAGTTTCTGGTCTGGCCAACTCCCTTGTATCAGTTGATGACCACTCTCACCCGTCGATACTGGTTGTCGAACAGGGATGCGGCTTTGTACCATTCTTTGATTGTCTTAGGCATGTGCTCCATGCCATAGACCTTCTTGACTAGCTTGTTCTGGAGTCCCTCTTGAAAGTACTCGATCAGGGATATGTCTTCAGTGATTCTGCATCGTGCGGTCAACATGCGGAATTCCCAACTTGGCTCTCACATCTCCAGCGGTGTCTGCCTCGGTGAAGGCGTTCAGGAATCATGTCGTGAAGGCTTCCCATGTGCCAAATCCTTGGTCATTGGTGAATGCCTTCGTCATCTCTGCCCATGGGCCAGCAGTTCCTTCTTTCAAGAAGGAGATGAAGAACGTGATCTTCTTCTCGTCGGTGTCATAGATGTGCTTGTTTGCCATCATGTATAGTTGAGTGGCAAGGTAAAACGTTTGGGTCTTCTTCCTGTCTCCATTGAAGTCATCTGGGAGACGTATCTTGATTTCAGTCGGTCGTGCTTGGACGACTGGTGCAACATTGCTGGCTCCAGTTGTCTGGGTTGCGGGATCGAATGGGTTCATCATGGTTCTGGTTCAAGGGACGGGATTCCACTAGGGAGTCCAACGAGGATGATCAAGAGTAGAGGAGGGGTTGCCTAGGCTTGAAGAAGTCGGCAAGTGTCATAGAAGAGTTCAACCTAATGTTAGGAAGCGATGTCCTAACTAGTCGTCTTGAGATAACTGGGCCACGTGCCAACAGTTATGTCGTCACTACCTCAGGAAGCGTACTGAAAGGTAGGTCTGGCCGGGCCAATGCCAATGGTCAAGTCAAGAGTCCAGGTAATCGCTGTATTCAACAGGAGGTTGAACTAAGGAATACATGGGTTTTCCTACAGTATATATATATAGTAACTGGTATAGGGGTTAATACCCAAAGAAGAGAACAATAAGAAAGGATGCGTAAGCTATCCTGTGAGAACGTAACTCAGAGAAATGAGAAATACAAGGGTGCCCATTGGTAGAAGGTGAGTCAAGGGAGATAACGTGTGAGAAGAAGATAGCGTCCATGGGAAGGTCTACTCAGAGAAAGGTACTGTCCAGTAGCAATGCTCGGAATGGAAATGGAATGAGATAAGCATGGGAAAATCATAGCAAAGGGTGCAAAGTCATTAAATGTTGCTGGATATTTGATGTCAAGTCAGATGGACGTTGCAAAGTGAGATTAGTTGCTAAAGGCTTCTTGCAGGTTGAAGGTATTGACTTCGACCACATATTCTCACCAGTTGTGCGCTTTGAGACAGTGTGCCTTATGCTCGTGCTAGCAGCACTAGAGGATTGGCACATCTCTGGACTCGACATGCGCAATGCCTATCTTTATGGCAAACTGGATGAGGAAATATATATGGAACACCCTGAAGGCTTCGCCGTAAAAGGCCAGGAGCCAGCCCATGTTGTAATAATAATGTAACATTTCTGGACAACACTCCTGTGCTCCTTTACAATGTTTAGGGACAATTGTCCAGGGATAATGTAATGGGATTTTAGACGGCAGGCAGGCTGCCGTGAGCCCGGCTGAGCTTGAATGGCCTACCCCGGCATCCCGGCAGGCAGGCAGGGATCGGGGCTAGATCTGGTGGCCCAGGAATGGCCTGGGGGGCTAAGAATAGGCTGGTTGATCATCCAGGCACCTCGGTGGCTCCAAAGAATATATTGGTGGGACTCGGACTTGACATATTAGTGCTATAAATAGCTGATGGGTATATATTTACCATGGCAGATTGCAGCTTGGCAGCTCATAGAAGTTCAAAGGAAATGCGGAAAAATCACAGAAACAATCACAGCTACTGTCACTAGTTCCTGTGCACTAATGGCATCACTATATTACATAACACACTTCCAAATATGGCAATATGTGGTGTGGTACAGTTCTGGAACCCAATTTCTATGCTCTTTCTGGCTCTGTGGTCCATTTATTCTGATTCTTCTTTGTTCTAGCTCATATAATACCTGACCCACATCAGCAAAATGGCATGACCGTCTAAGCGAAGCTAAGAACTAATCTCAGGCAAATAAGTACCAAGCCCATGGTCTTAAGTCATGGGGGCCCACCCCCTGAGCCCAGCACCGAGACTTAGCTAAGTCCTTGATTAAGGTGCTAAGAACACTCAGGCAAGAAGTAAGTGGAGAGAGAACAGAAAAATGCTAGCACCACCGGGATTCGAACCAGCATCTGCCATACCGAGACCATACGCTATAACCATTGCACTACAAGGCAACATTAGTTTGTGCTCAAAACCATTTCATGATGGACTCAGCCTTTGCCTTGAATGATAGCAACTCCCGAATGACGAGTCTCCGCCCTTGTCTAGTGCTACTGGTATGCATTACATGTACATCTATGATCAACAGAGCCATGTATATTGCTCTGCCGCCATCTACAGCATCGGCTAAGAAACTCAGAGAGTTAGAGCTAAGGAGCTCGGTAAGGGCACCTTAGCGGTACTTAGTGCCTTAGCTTGGGCTGCCATTTTGCTGATGCAGGCAATGTATGGAGGGGGGATATGTGGCAGTGATCCATAGAGCCTAGTGACTATCCATTGCTGTAAGAATAATTTTTTCATCGCCAGCTCCAACACAGTATTTCGGGGTTTCCCATGCTTATACAATATGCTACATCCTGATTTCATGGGATCGCACTCACCCCATATACATCTACAGGTTTACATAAGACACTGAGATATTCCAAGTGGTGCATCATTAGATACCACTTTTGGGTGGTACCCCTCCTGCGGACCCCCCAGGGGAGTGGAAAGTGGTTCAAGTGGTTATGAATAGCCCTCCCTAGAGTAGATAATCATACCCCATCACGTGGACCACATTCCCAGCCACACAGCCCATTATGTTCTGAAATAGTATTACTGCACCATCCCGGGTGCATACTCCTTTGAGTGGACACTGGAAGGTGCCCCGGGCCATTTTTGGATGACTTTCAGATCACTTTCGGACAGGCAACAATTACCCGGATCTGTTGCCTCAGTGGGGCTTTTGGGATGGGGACACATTGGGGGGAGCTAGGGTGGGATTGGATCTTGATCAGGCACACTCTGGAATGTAGTAGGACTTATTTCCAGGCTGCAATCTATACCAGCTGGTGCAGGGTGAGGTGAACAGTGTATTTTTGAGGTGCAGTAATACTATTTCACAAAATAATGGGCTGTGTGGCTAGCAAGTGGTCCACATGATGGGGTATGATTATCTACTCTAGGGACAGCTATTCACAACTACTTGAACCACATTCCACTCCCCTGGGGGTCCACAGGAGGGGTACCACCCAAAAGCAGTATCTAATGATGCACCACTTGGAATCTCTCAGTGTCTTATGTAAACCTGTAGATATATATGGGGTGAGTATGATCCTAAGAATCAGGATGTAGCATATTGTATAAGCGTGGGAAAACCCGAAATACTGTGTTGGAGCTGGCAATGAAAAAATTATTCTTACAGCAATGCATAACCACTAGGCTCTATGGATCACTGCCACATATCCCCCCTCCATACATTGCCTGGGTCAGGTAATATATGAGCTAGAACAAAGAAGAATAAGAATAAATGGACCACAGGGCCAGAATGAGCATGAAAATTGGGTTCCAGAAGTGTACGACACTATATATTGCCATATTTGGAAGTGTGTTACGTAATATAGTGATGCCACTAGTGCACAGGAACTAGTGACAGTAGCTGTGATTGTTTCTGTGATTTTTCCGCATTTCCTTTGAACTTCTATGAGCTGCCAAGCTGCAATCTGCCATGGTCTATATATACCCATCAGCTATTTATAGCACTAATATGTTGAGTCTGGGTCCCACCAATATATTCTGATTTTCGCTGAATCTTTGCGCATTTTTTGGAGCCACCCAGGTGCCTGGATGATCAGCCAGCCTATTCTTAGCCCCCCAGGCTATTCCCAGGGCACCAGATCTAGCCCTGATCACTGTCTACCTGCTGGGATGCCGGGGCAGGCCATTCAAGCTCAGCCCGGATCATGGCAAGCTGCAATCCCATTACATCAGGCCTGGACAATTGTCCCTAAACAGTGTAAAGGAGCACAGGAGTGTTGTCCAGAAACATTACATTATTATTATAACATGGGCTGTGATTTCAAGATCAAATATGTACCTGGTTCAGACAATGTCCTGGTGGACGTGCTATCCCCCATCTATTCTGTGGACGGCACAGGGACAGTCAGGGCGCATTTGGAGCACACTTATTTTGATGAGGATGATAGGAATGCCCAACTCCTCTCCCATGGTATATCCATGGAGTCATGGGCTCAACTTTTGTATACAAATTACCACTAACTTGGATTTGTATTTGTACATTATGAGGAGGCTGTTTGTACAATTTGTACAAATTTGTAAAAATCATGACTACCATTTGTATTTGTATTGGTGGACATTTGTATGATTATTTGGACCAATTTGTGTGATATTTGTGTACTGTAGCAGGGTCCTTTGTAATGATTTGTGAGCTGTTTCAGGCCATTTTGTACAAATATGTAAGTTTGTAGAGTGTGTTTGGAAAGAGTTTGTAGATCTTTTCACCACAGCCTGTACAACTCTGTGGTTCTCTAATGGGCATTTACAAAAATTTGTATGTTTGCAGGGGGGGGGGTTGTATGAGTTTGTATGTTTGCATGGGGCATTTGTATAAATTTGTAGGCTTGTTGAGGGTATGTTGTGCAATTTTGTAGCTTGTAGGAGGGCAATTTGTAGCATTTGTAAAAGTTTGTATGGATTTGTAACATGATTACCTGGGTTTGTACTGGATAGATGGGGCACATATTTTGGCAATTACACCACTGGGTTTCTAGCTATTGATTAGCAATATATAATGTTTTTACCATCGGCTCTGAAACTGTTTTTTTTTTGCATTTGGCAACCCCAAATGATGCCACAATGCTGCACCATTTTTGGACCATACATACCCCATAGTGGGCTACAGGTTTACTTAGGATTCCAAGAGATATCAACCTGATCCCATCTAGCTACTGCTTTTGGCTTCTACCCCTCCTGGGGCCTCTCCCCAGCTACTGCTTTTGCTTCCTACAGTCTACAAACCATCTCCCCATGGGTAGTATAGTATGGCAGTGGATTTACAACAATCAGTGTAGCATATAACCCAGCACACATTTGTATATAGCAGTGCACCACCAGCTGCACCCAAAAACACAGACATGTTGCTACTCTACAATGGATGCATATGATATCCTCCTGAAAATCGTGTCTAACACTTCTCCAGGTATGCCCCTTCAATTACACAACTTCTCCCATCCATCCCATCCCCTTCCCAGTCATGTTGTGTTGCACTAGGGTCAATTCAATTTCCGGGACATTACAGCAGTGACTGGTCAGTCCCAGTCAAAAACCCCTAATTTGTGAATGACTCCCAGCGTTTCCCAGCCATTCCTGCTGATTGCCGGGATGCCATTCTCTGTCAAACGAGAAAACAGTATATAATCACTTTTTTGTTTGATAGTGATTGTCCTCTTGTTGCCTTCTTAGCATGCAGCAATCAGTAGATGGTTTCAATTGATTTTAATCGATGTGGGACTATCTTAATATCCACCAATCACTCTACTACCCTATATGGGTTGATATGCTAGCACATCAAGAAAGCTTTTTGCATCGATTACAATCTATCCGACCCGTTTCATAATTATTACAGGGATGCGACACTGGATAGGTAGCTATAACAGTGATTCCCCTCTATTACCATCCCACCCGCGTCAATTCCTCCCGTTCCCAGACATCCCCTCCAATCCCCCATTTTCCTATACCTCTGCCCGCCCCCAGTATCATACACCTGTAGAACTGATGCTAGTGCATCATGCATGCAGGATAGCACCTTATCGAGCATAGCATAGATGGAAGACAGACTTACTCAAAGAGGAGACAGTCTTAAGCCCCATTTTGAGAAGTCCTGCTCTTCTCTTTGCCCTTGCAAGCTTTCTGTAGCCATATTGGAGTAAGTGTATGGTGCCCTGAGACACAAAACAACATACCACAATGGCAGCGATAGCTTGTGCTCTCAAATTGTAATTCTAGCCCTGTGTAGGCATCAATCAGATGCAAGGCAGTGGGTGGATCACTCACTGCTTTCTTCTCTTCAGGTAGGTTGGTCCACCCAGACCAAAAACCAGCATCTGTGATGCCGCCTTTCTCAAACATTCCTTCTGAAACAGTTGGCTGCTTTCCAGATAAGTACGAGTAAACATCAAGGAACAATCGGCTTACCACCCACTCTCAACCTTTGCTGGCATTGCCACCAGCTTCTTGAAGTTGACTGTCAGTGTGAATCGATCTCCACCGGGGCCACCAGTGGCCGGACCACTTTGCCCGAGTCCTCCGTCTTCACCGTGATTGAGTTTGTCTTCTGTACAAGGACCACCTGTCTTGCTGTCAGCAGCATTTGCACCACTGTCAAGGTTCAAACTAACACCTGCAGTGCTCGGTTTCTTGGTGGCCGGTTGGGGCGCATTGTTGCCCACATTGGCAGCATGGATGGACTCCTAGCCCGCGTAAGGTCTATGGTCAAACCAGCACTGTAGTCAAGTAGTAGTAATAATGGTGTTCATGTAAAGAAGATGACTCACAGGGGATTGTGCATGTTCAGCCTCTTCTTCTTCTTCTCCGGCTGCTTTGTCACCTCGGGGTCCACATCAGCCTTCCGCTTCTCTGACAAGGATTTGGGAGATGCTTCTTGCCATCCAGACTGGTGAGCATTGTTAGAAGAAGACTCTGCAGCCACGCTGCTGCTGTCATTGTTGTTGTCGATTTCCTCTAGCTTCTGTAGGGCAGCAAGGTCCATCCCCTAAGACACATATACAGGCTTGACATGTCTTTTGCTGAACCCAGGATAGACTTGCTTTGCGATCTCCTCGATCTTCCAGTTGTTCTCACAAAGCGATAGCTTTGGGAAAGCATTCTTCATGGTCTTCCACATTGCCATCTTGATGTGTAGGGGGGTAGTCTTCTTCCATGTTAGAGGTGCTTCGCAAATGGCAACCAGCGACTGAAAGAAAGAAGACATTGTGTTGGAGATGTTGCCCACCTCATGCCCGGTGATCATTTCGCCATCGTCACTGGTGACAAAGCACATAGACACATTGATATTCTGTGACTGATGCTGCTTATCACATGGTCCAGGTGGTGCAGTCTTCTCGTCAGGGCAGTTGTCAGGGTCATCCCAGTCGGTCTTGCTCCACAACTCAGACACCCCCCTACCCCTGCCTACTTGGGTACAACTGACTTGCAAAACTGATACCCCTAAGTAGGCTCTGGTATGATGGTATGGGCAGGTATGGGAGGGCAGGTCAGTGGTCCCACTGGGTGCTAGGGTGGTCCAGGTCCCTGAGTGAGGCCATATGTGCCCATGTCCCGGTCTTCTGCCCAGCCCATTCCATGGTCTGTCACACTATTTCTGGGGTCCTGGACCATGATGGACCAGTATAAATCCTGCCTAATCTGCCTCTTGTTTACCCCCTCTAGCTCCATAATCAGGCTGGATTGTGGGAAGATAATGTGATCATTCTGTAGCCAGTATGTATTCTATTGGTTTCCTGCTGCAGGAACCCCCCAAACCCCTAGCAATGGCTCGCTAACATTGGTGCAATCTCACCCTTGGTATACTGTATTGGTACTCCCGGGTACCCCTACACAAACCAGCATTGCTGTGTATATGATGATTTGGGAGCTCCAGGGGGGTCTGGGTGGAAATGCAGTGTCCCCCCACCTAATGCTGAGCTGAGTATGACTCTATTGGATAGGTATACAGTTGTATGTATAGTGGCATGTGAAGGGGGGTTTGGGGGGAAATGCAGTGTCCCCCTCTCTAAGGCTGAGCTATGTAGGGTTCTGAAGATCAGGTGTATACAACAAGCAAAAACTGGGGGGTATCATGTGTCCTCCATTACTTAGAGCTCTAGGGAAGCACCTTGAACATATATCATGGACGAATAGTTAACATTATCAGCCACCTTCTTCCAGCCTGAGAATATTCATAGAGCAACAAGTCATATATTACAGTCTCAATGACGTATACAAGTCAAGAAGCGACTTCAAGGGTCATATATCAGCCTGTGACTTCCCTCCCCCACCTCCTCACCCAATGAGAAGGATCATCAGAAGGACTGCCCATCCTGCCCACCTGTCCATCTGGGCAGAAATATCTGTTTTTCCAACTGCCCAGGATTGGTTGTTCCCAATCTTCCCTCCACTTGTCCAGGTGGGTAGGTCCACTTCTTCTGGTCTGCCCACACCTTCCCAACATGGGTAATCTGGTCATGCCCAGAAATCTGCCCTTGGGCAGTCTTGGTCTGCCCAATATTTCCTGCACCTGGACCTTGGGCAGCCCATCCAGGAACCTGCCCAGATGGGCAATGTGGGCAGACCACGTCATGTATTCGAATCACTTTCCAGGTGCCCAGATGCCCATGTGTTCCCAATCCCTGCCAGCCTAACTCCCCTTAGTGTGTCCTACCATCCATAATATATTTATGCATTCCTCAAGATCATAGAATACTTCCCCCTCTGCTATTCCCTTGGAACCCTCCCCCACTCTCTCTTGAAACATAGTTCATAGTAAAGCCATGTCCGAACCCAATTGGCAATCATGGAAAGTTGAGCTGACTTCACACATGTATTCACACTGGTACATCGAGTCATTATACTAACTGCTTGAATACATTTCTCTTTACCCCTCACAAGTGCCCTCGAAGGCATCATACAACGTCTGCTTCATAACGATCCCCTGTATCCGTCATGTCATAGAAGCTCTACAGTCTACTATTCCCACCAGACTTGATCAGGCCATGTAAGTCTCTGACCAGGGCCAACAACAGACTGACAATGCCTGACAGGGACCTGACCAGCTATCAATTGAAGGCTAATCAGGCCAGATAATGCTACCAGGTTCTGTCAGGACTGATATGGTAAATTTGATTCTTCCAACAACTTGTTGGTGACTTGAAATAAAATCCAAGGATCAACTTGGGCTCTACTTGACTTGTATGTGGAATAAAGGTTGGAGTCAGTATCAAGCTGTCATCCAAGCTGGACAGTGAGAAAGTGGGCTTTCTGACCTGCTTGCCACTGCTGCTCTTTCTGGCTGCTTGCAATTTTCTTTGCTCCTTGCATTCAAATAAACATATGAACCACCCATAATGTGCTAGCTACAATACACCAAATCCGCATACAGTACTGTACCATTGCATATGTGTTATGGACCAGAGGTGAAATAGCTCTGTCGGAAAAGCACAAAAACCCTGATCAGGCCTGACAAAGCCTGACAGCCTGATAAGGCATGACCATGCCTTATAAGGTTTTGTATTCACCCTGATCATGCTCTCGTCAGGCCTTGTCAGGCTCATTCTGGCATGAACAGCTGGGAGCACCTTCGCCTTTCGCAGGTCTAGCTACTATTCCTTTGTTCTAATTTTCTATTAATATGAATTGTATTCAGTCTAGGATAGAACTACAGTGCTATAGCAGCCTAACTGGTGTCACCCATAAGCCTCCGTATGGGTGCGAGATGACATATATAATGAGATTATGTAGCCACTTAAGGATTGTGTGTTGGTGTAGTGGTGTACTCGTAGCAAATGTTATCACAAGTGAAATAACATGGTAGTGCAGTGTTTGAATCCCGCCTAGAATAACATCTCCTGTAGTAAATAGCTTACAATTGAATAGGCTACAAGATATACGTAGGCTCCACCATCAATGTCAAAGTGCTGGTTAGGTATGTCGGAGATTTCCGTCACTGCATATAATTGGATATAATCCGATAATAATCCTTTGCTCTAATGATAATACGATTTTCGCTTATAATGAATCATAATCCTAAAATAATTTCAATAAAAGTGCATTTTAATTAAGGATGCTTTTTCAAACACCTCCCAGCACTTTAATTTGTACTTGCTATTGAACCCCAATATAGTAGCAATATATTGATGTGGTGCACAAGGGATAGTGGCAAGGACATCCGCAGATATTTGTGTCGATGTCTTTTCACAATTATAATGGATGACGGAAAGTTCCGACATAGTCATCGGAATGGAAGGTGGCAGTACTAGTCTTTTCTTATTATATTTCGCCAAAAGCCTGATCAGGGCTCATAAGGCTGATCACGACATATAACGAGTTTTTGAATCTGACCAGGGGGTCCCAAACCTGACAGGCTGATCATGCCTGGCCAGACCAGATCACTTATGATATGCCATTTTCGATTTTTCCGACATCTGACCTTGCCAGAACCTTTCTTTGGAATGGGTGTCACTTTGGGAGTTTCAGTATTTAGGGCCAGACAAAATGTTGTAGGGAATTCACTATGGTACAACCTTTCACCCAGCCCTGAAGACCGCAATTCCCAAGGTGCGTGTACAGTGTAACTGATTCAATGTGGCAAGTGTCCCAAACGGGCAGTAGCCCAGCCACACTGACCCTTGTTCGCACGCATCTCCCGAATCTCTCAGCTAACTACTAACGCGCATCGAGCATGCATCCCTCCCTGCGCCTCTGCTCGGCCAGAGTGCACGAGCCGCTCATCAAGTTTGTCGGCAAGCGCGTTTGGCCTACCGGTACGTCCTCCCCTTCCCCTTCCCCTCCCCTCCTGCTCACGCTGACACTGGCGTGCAGCACCCGACCCGCCCCATGCCCACCCGCAGGCACCCACGGAGCTCAAGGAGCACTTTTCCGATTTCCTGAAGAAGTTCCAGGCGTCGTCGCACGCGCCCCATCCCGCTGCCCCGCCAGGCGTACAGCCGAAGAAGCCCGCAAGCCCGAGCGGAGTGAACGTGCAGCATGTAGAAAGGTACGGCGAGTTCTGGGAGGCGCCGGCGCAGTTCTGGCGGCCGCGCGTGAGGACGTTGGAGGATTGGGAGATTGATGCGATTCAGGTGAGTTCGTTTGGAAGGTGAGGTGTGAAGTAGTGGACTGACGGCGTGGTAGACTGGCGGCGCATCGTTGCGGTAGAGCTCGGCAAGTGTGAATGTATACATCCTATAATATATCACAGGTGCTATGCTCGCATGTTCGCCCTGGTTGATTTGAGATTTATAATCTGAATACGGGATGATAGCAAAACAGCGCGACAATTCCTCTGGTACCGACTAGTCCTTCTCTGCGTACGCCAGCAAGTGCCGCTCCACCTCCGCCTCGTCCATGACACGCCACTGGCCCCTCGTCTTGGGGTTCTCATCGTCCGTGTCGCTCACGATCCCGATCTCGACCTCACCCGCCTTGTAGTCCGTCGCGTGCACCGTCGACATCGCCTCGATCGCCATCTATTCACGTACCCATCAGCATCCCGTATTATCCTTATCTGAGAATAACTTGGATCAAAAGAGGGGACAGCTGACCTCGATGACCTCGGCGCGCGAGAGCGTGCGCCCCGCGGTGGCAGGCTCATCCGCGCCCTTGCCGCCGTCGAGCTTCTTCCACTTCTTCTCGAGGTGATTCATCGCCTCCTGCTGCTTCTGCCCCGCAGCGGTCGCGTGGAAACCGACAAAGTAGCCGGCCGGGTCGAGCTTGAAGCACTGCGGACCGAACTCGGGGTCGATGCCGATGAGGATCATGGCTGAGGGATGAAATTAGTATAGTACGACGAAGCAAGGGAAGAGGGAAGACGCACATATGCCTAGAGGGCGCATGGCGGCGCGCTGGGTGTAGACCTGGTTGATGTTGGCGAGGCGGCGCGCGAGGGCGTCGGGTGTGATCTCGTAGCCGTACTTGTAGCGGTACTCGGCGGCCTCTGCGCGTGCTCGGGATATCTGTGCACGGGCGTCGGCTGGATAGTGAGGGCGTCAGAATATAAATGAGAGCAGGGGCGGGGAAAGGACGGACCAATCAGGCCCGTCATGACGCAGCCTATCGTCGGTGTGATGCTGAAGAGGTGGGTGACGGTGGACGCGTCCAAGAGTTTGTCCTGGGCAGGGTGAGCGCACTGACACTGTGCGATGAGCGTGGACGTACGGGGACTTTCTTCTGTGTGATGACGACCGCGGTGTCCTTTCCCCTGACTGCGACCGCGGTGTGCCCGGAGCCTGAGATGGCCTTGAAGGCATACTCTACAAACCTTTGCATTAGTACACATACTTGTATAACGAATGCACGCTACGCACCGACTTGGTAGAGCCGTCCTTCGGGCGAGAAAACTGTGAGGTATCTGTAAAGCGTGAGTCCGCCAGTTACGCCGAGCAGAATCACCCTTACCGGTCGTATGAGGTCCTGGACATGGCTGGCGGCGGCGGAGGCAGGCGTATGTGTGATCAGGACGCGCAATGCCTGACGCGTCGAAAACACCCGCAAAGCCGCCCACGTGGCCCAGATCCCATCTCGCTGCCTCGATCACTGCGTTGACTGGACGCGGCAAGGAATTTCTGCACTTGCTCTGTCCCTTGCGTTATTGGGCTTGGTGCTGACCTTTCTGGAGCTTGGACGGCGAGCGGGGACTTTGGAGGTTGCCCGACATGAAGGAGAGCGTGTCCCACCAGGCCCCGAAAGTAATGTGAGGGCTCGCATTCTGTCCAATAAAGCCGACGTTAATTATCGACCCAGCAAAAAGCTCCAGTTCAGCCTCCTCAATGCCCAGGACGTCGTCAAGGTCTCCGAGTTTGAAGTCACCCATCGCGATCTGTACACCGCGACTGACAGGGCACCCGTGAAGAATGGCGTCCTGGATCGGAGACTGGTGAGTGATATTGTATATCAGGTGGGATACGCTCCAATGAAGATACTGGCTCGTAGGGTACATCTGAGAAGAACGCGTATTGCGAGACCTGCGGCCTGAACTCTGTGGACTGCGTCGGGCACTATGCGTACATCAAGCTCGTCCTGCCCGTATTCCACATTGGCTACTTTAAGCACACCATCGGCATCTTGCAATGCATATGCAAGGTACGCCCCTACTATTCAGAGGCCTCTTAAATCCTCACAGTTACCTGTCTAGACCTGCGCCCGCGTTCTCCTCGAAGAGCCCGACCGGCGCACCTTCCTCAAACGCTTTCGACGACCCAACCTCGAGAACTACCAGCGGCAGGGCATCACCAAGGCGCTCAACACCCTCGCGCGCAAGGCCGTGTACTGCCCGCACTGCGGCGCGACCAACGGCACCGTCAAGAAGGCCGGCGCGCTCAAGATCATCCACGACAAGTTCCGCGCGAAGAAGACCGCGGAGGAGATGGAGCGCTGGAAGCGCACGTTCGCGCCCGCCGTCGAGGCGCAGAAGGAGCTCGGCGTGTATGTGAGCCGCGCCGTGCACGAGGACTTGAACCCGCTCAAGGTGCTCGACTTGTTCAAGCGGATATCGGACGAGGTGCGCAGGTGAATTCGATTAGCCCAGTCGTTTTACTCATGCCATCCAGGACTGTGAATTGCTCGGTCTACGTCCCGAGTTTGGCCGCCCCGAGGAGTACATCTGGCAGTACATCTCGGTACCCCCCGTGTGTATCCGCCCTTCGGTTGCTCAGGACGGTGCTTCCAACGAGGACGACCTGACTGTCAAATTAACCGAAATAGTGTTCACGAATGCACTGATTAAGAAAGGTCTCACCACCGGAGCCCCGACTCCCCAGCTCATGGTACGTATGTCCGTTGATCTTCTTCCCTTGTCTCCCTCACTTCTTCCCAGGAATCATGGGAATTCCTCCAACTCTCCGTCGCAATGTACATCAACTCGGAGCTCCCAGGCGTTCCCTCCCAGCCCGGCCAACGCCCCATCCGCGGGTTCTGCCAGCGGCTCAAGGGCAAACAGGGCCGCTTCCGTGGCAACCTCTCCGGCAAGCGCGTCGACTTCTCGGGACGCACCGTCATCTCGCCCGACCCGAACCTGCGCATCGACGAGGTCGCCGTGCCGGAGCGCGTCGCGAAGATCCTCACGTACCCCGAGCGCGTCACGCAGCACAACCTCGAGACGCTCAGGAAGGCGGTGCGCAATGGCTGCGATGTGCACCCCGGCGCGAATTATGTTACTGCAGGGAATAGTGGCTTCAAGAAGTTTTTGAAGTTTGGGAACCGTGCGGCGATTGCGGAGCAGTTGAGGATTGGGGATGTGGTGGAGAGGCATATTGTGGATGGGGATATTGTGCTGTTTAATCGGCAGCCGAGTTTGCATAGGGTGCGTGGCCGTTTTGGTGCCCGGTATGGTTTCTGACGACCAGCAGTTGTCCATTATGAGTCATCGAGTAGGTCTAAGTGGTGTCTGGTTGGATTGGTGCTGAGTATTTTTCTTCAGGTGAAGGTCAGGCCCTGGCGGTCGTTCCGTCTCAATGAATGTGTCTGTACACCATACAACGCTGACTTTGACGGCGACGAAATGAATCTCCGTAAGCTATACATCTCCGATATGTCCATCCATAACTGAGGTCCACTCCAGACGTACCTCAGACGGAAGAAGCGCGAACAGAAGCGCTCGAGCTCATGAACGTCAAGTACGGCATCGTCTCCCCGCGCAACGGCGAGCCCGTCATCGCCGCCATCCAGGACTTCATCACCGCCTCCTGGCTCATCTCCCGGCGCGACCAGTTCTTCGACCGCCGCCAATTCACACAAATATGCTCCTACTTCGGCGACGCAAATATGCACATCGACATCCCACCGCCGACGATCTGGAAGCCCGTGCGGCTGTGGACGGGCAAGCAGGTGTTCAACGTGCTCATGCGGCCCAACAAGGAGTCGAAGATCCTCGTGAACGTCGAGACGAAGTGCAATAAGGAGGAGAAGACGAAGGCAAGCGTGTATCCCAAAGGAATGAAGCCTGCGAGTGATCTTAGCCCGAATGATGGGTGGTTGGTCGTGGTGAACAGCGAGATTATGTGCGGGGTGATGGATAAGGCGACGCTGGGGAGCGGGAAGAAGAAAAGTATATTTGGAGTCATTTTGAGGGATTATGGCCCACATGAGGCGGCGTTGGCGATGAATAAGGTGGCCAAGCTTTGTGCGCGCTGGTTAGGTGAGTGGTTACGCGTTGTAAATATCTGCGCGAAAGTACAGGATTGGCTGAGCTTACTCCCTGTGCAGCAAATTTTGGATTTTCACTAGGTATCAACGATGTCATGCCGGGACCTGTCCTCTCTCAGAAGAAGGATACTTTGGTCGAGAAGGCCTATGCGAACTGTCTGGACTTGATCGCTCTCGCCAAGAAGGGAAAGCTGGAAAATAAGCCGGGATGTAACCAGGAACAGACCCTCGAGGCTATGATCTCTGCTGTTCTTTCCAAAGTCCGTGACGAGTGTGGTGAAACTTGCATGAGGGAGCTCAGCCGGCACAATGCACCGCTTATCATGGCTACCTGTGGTTCCAAAGGTGCGCTTATTCGTGTTTGACATTATACCACACTGATTTCGGCCCAAAGGCTCCGTCATTAATGTCTCCCAAATGGTGGCTTGTGTCGGTCAACAGATTATTTCCGGTCATCGTGTACCCGATGGTTTTCAGGACCGTTCCCTCCCCCATTTCCCCAAAAAGTCAAGGGAGCCGCCGTCAAAAGGTTTCGTACGGAACAGTTTCTATACCGGCTTGTCGCCTACGGAGTTCTTGTTCCACGCTATCTCGGGAAGAGAAGGTTTGGTTGACACTGCAGTCAAGACTGCAGAGACTGGTTACATGCAACGGCGACTCATGAAGGCCCTGGAAGACCTCGCCACGCATTACGACTTGTCGGTACGAAATGCGACGGGCGGCATGGTGCAGTTCACGTACGGAGATGACGGCCTTGACCCAGGCTGCCTGGAAGGCGACGCCCAACCAGTTGACTTGGTGCGGGCGTGGAGCCACGCATCCGTAAGTCATCGTGTCCTACGGACGATCTCATCATCTAACTACATTCCTCGTTTCAGACTATATCCTCTAGAGCAGGCCGTGGTCTACTGCCTTTTGAAATCCTGGAGATGGTAGATGCTGAGTTGTCGCAGAAACGTTATATTAGCGAGAGCACCGCGGCCTTCCGTGCCACGGTTCGCGGCTTTGTTAGGGAGCATATTGTTGAGAAATTGGCGGAGATACGTAAGAGCCGTGGGATGTTTGAAGCCCTCGAGCGAGAGGAGGAATGGGACGCTGATACGGACTTGTCCCTCGGAGCTTCTGGTGAGTACTTACCGTCCCTTCTGAGTCAGCCATCAGCTAACACGATGCACAGAGGCTGACAAGGCTATCGTCGACAACAAGGCGAAGGTGACCGAAGCCCAGATCAAGACTTTCATGGACCTCTGCTGGATCAAGTACGTCAAAGCTAAGATTGAACCTGGTAAGTTGCTCTGCCTTGGCTTGACTTTAG
Organism: Gloeophyllum trabeum ATCC 11539; assembly: GCF_000344685.1. Lineage (NCBI taxonomy): Eukaryota > Fungi > Basidiomycota > Agaricomycetes > Gloeophyllales > Gloeophyllaceae > Gloeophyllum > Gloeophyllum trabeum. The sequence continues at coordinate 2,832,198 of NW_006920411.1, read as the reverse complement.
ACTAACCTCCTCCCTAGGCTCGACCGTTGGTGCCGTCGGCGCGCAATCCATTGGTGAACCCGGTACTCAGATGACTCTGAAAACTTTCCATTTCGCCGGTGTTGCTTCCATGAACGTCACACTTGGTGTCCCTCGTATTAAGGAAATTATCAATGCTGCGAAGTTGATCAGTACTCCCATCATCAGCTGTAAGCTTGTGACCAGCGATAGTGAAGCTTCGGCACGTATCGTCAAGGGCCGCCTAGAGAAGACTTTGCTGGGTGATGTGAGTATTCACCGTTCCTTGATCTGCCGCCCTTCTAACATTACTGCAGATTGCGTCAGTCATCGAAGAGGCTTGGGCACCTGAGTACACCTACATCGGTATCATTATCGACGGTGATGCCATTCAGAAGCTACAGGCAAGTCGCATGTGGTTATGTTACTGGTGCATCACGTAGGTCTAACTTATTGCTCAGCTGGAAGTCACGCTCGATGACATTAAATGGGCCATTGTCGGTGCAAAGAAATTGAAGGTCAAACAGGAGTCCATCACTGTGATCCCAAGGAAGAACCGACTACGCATATATGTCGACGGCCCTGACAAGTATTATCGCCTGCGTGATCTGAAGCGAGTATTGCCTGATGTCGTCGTAAAGGTAAACGGTGGGTTATCAAGCATCTTTGATTCTGTGACTCATCCTATTCAAGGGGGTTCCGAGTATACAACGTGCGGTCATCAATATCAAGGATAAGGACGATGCTAAAGGGCAGAAGGGTGACCGAGAATTGCTTGTTGAAGGCTACGGTCTTCAAAAAGTGATGACTACCGAGGGTGAGTATCATGGTCGGTCCGCCTTAGCAACGCGACCTTGACAACTGAATAGGTATCGTCGGTGAATATACCACTTCGAACCACATCATTGAAGTCGGCGCCGTGTTGGGTATCGAGGCTGCACGGCGTACCATCATCAACGAAATCCAATACACAATGGCCTCCCACGGCATGAACATCGACCCACGTCACATTATGCTGCTGGGCGATGTCATGACATATAAGGTGCGGCTTTCCGAGTATTGGTATGCAAGCTTGTTCCTGAGGAATATTCTTGCAGGGCGAGGTCTTGGGCATCACTCGTTTCGGTGTGGCAAAGATGAAAGACAGCGTGCTCATGTTGGCTTCCTTTGAGAAGACGACGGACCATCTGTTCGATGCTTCTGCCTTTGGGAAGACGGATGATATTTCCGGCGTTTCAGAAAGTATCATTATGGGTAACCCTGCTGCGAACTGCGGGACCTCACTGTGAGAAAGGATGTTCCTGTGCTGCAATGACACACTTACCAACTCTCCCCATAGGCCTGCCTTGATATCTCCTATTCCTAGGATCAGTAAACCAAGGAAGCTGTTATTCGAGGGCGCCTTATAACAAAGGCTGCATTCTTGTTTACTTGGGTCGTCGGACGGTTGTATCTCCTAATGACCTCGCTATGTGCATGTTCGATTACGTTGTATCACTACTATAACGAAAGAAAAAGTGTATTGTATTGTAGTTCATCTCCATATTCGAGTCATATCCGTGTGAGACTCAACCTCAGTGTGCACCCGCCACTGGCCAAGTTGATCGGAAGTACGTCGGAACCATTTTCACTCTTCGTGGCCGACGTCCATCTTCGGACAAGTTCGGACAAGTCAACACGAACCTATGGGCGATGTCGGGTTACATCTGCTCTCAGGTGAGGCCGTGAGCTAGTATCAATTCACTGTATGTACCGAGCGAATATAAGGTGCCCTATCGGGTTTTGCTTCAAGCATCTGTCTCCAGCCTCGTAAGTTCATACGACCTACTGCAGCTTCGTCGTAATCATTCACTAACTTGATGCTTCCTAGTGGACCTGCTGAAGACACGGCTGCAACAAGGAGACAGCGTCCCGAACAAAAGGTGCTGTTCCATGTCCGTGAAACCGATGGATCTTAAGTCTCACTGTCTTCAGACCTAGGATTATCCATGTCACACGCAATGTTGTGGCTAGCGAAGGTCCGCTAGGTCTCTGGCGAGGCACTACAGCTACTCTGGCTCGGTATGGAATAAATAAATGGACGTGAATCCAATCTCACTTCTGCCCCGTGTTGCAGCAATGTCCCAGGTATCGCAATATATATGACAGGGCTGAACTACGTTCGGACTGCACTAGCGAAAGTGCAGTACTTCGCTGCGTCTCCTCAACCGAGAGTCGATGCCGGACGTGGATCTGTCCTGCCCAAATTAAATAGCCAGGGTAATCTGCTAGCTGGCGCAACGACGCGCGTTGCGGCAGGATTTATCCTGAACCCCTTCTCTGTGCTCAAAGCACGTTTCGAGGTCAGACCTAGGCACATGCGAAGCTCTCTATGCACTGACGCTCCTTATAGAGCGGCCTCTACAAGTATGATAGCTTCCTGGCGTCAGTGGGTGTGATATTCCGTTCAGGGCCTTCGGAGCTATTCCGGGGGTTCACAGCGTCAGCTTTGCGAGACGCGCCTTATGCGGGCCTCTTCGTCGTATTCTATGAACGCCTCAAGAAAGAAACAAGTGAGCGTGTCTTGATCCCGCTGGATGTGCTCATTTCAACGTAACATGCTTGTGTAGCCCAAGCCCTACCGGCTGCCTGGTCATCTTCTGGGACTTCTTCATTGATGCACAGCATATCTGCCGCATCTGCGGGTGGCCTTGCTACCCTCAGCACACATCCTTTTGACGTTATCAAGGTCGCGGCATCATGCCATTCTGTACCTCTAACTTGCTGACATTATGAACCCGCAGACTAAAGTGCAAGTCCGATCGGAAGACCGTTACCGGGGGATGCTTGTCACAATCAGGACTATCTTAGCCGTAAGTCTCACCACATCGTCCTGAACATATATGTGTAGCTGAGTATCGTTCACAGCAACGCGGAGTTGCAGGATTCTTTGACGGCGTGTCGCTCCGAATAGGCCGCAAGGTGCTCAGTTCCGCCATAGGCTGGACAATATACGAAGCTGTCCTGATGTTCATGACGACACCGAGCAAAACATGAAAACGATATGCTTGCTTATTGCTGTAGTGCTTACATTGATTATATTATATACATCCTGATAGTGTGCGAAGTGCGAGGTCCTAACGTGCTATGAGTACTCCTTCTGAATAAATTTAGCAATAGTGTTAAGCTGGATATTCGATGTGCCTTCGTAGATAGCTCCCTGTATACACCGATCAGCACCCTCCCCATCGCTGAATAAAAACTACCACTCACGATCTTGGAATCCCTCCAGAACTTCTCGATCCCTGTCTCCCTCGTGAAACCGACGCCGCCCGCCCACTCGATCGCAGAGCCGCTCACGCGCTGCGCGACGACGCTGGCGTAGTACTTCGCCATGGCGGCCTCCTTGACGAAGCTCTTGCCTTCCTCCTTTCGCCGGGCGGCGTTGTAGGTGAGCAGGCGGGCCGCCTCGATGTCCACGGCGGCCTGAGCAATTTGGAAGGCCATGCCCTGGAAGGTGCCGACGGGCTGGCCGAATTGCTTTCGCTCGTACGTATAGGGCACGGCCTTATCGAAGGCACCCTGTGCGAGTCCAACCATCTGTGCTGCAATGCCGACGCGACCTGAGAGGCGGTGGATGAGCAGGCCGACTTACAAATACGCAACGCAGCATCTCCATTTACCTTCGTTCAAAATCTCAATAGCAATCTGGAATTCAGCAAATTAGTACGTATGTCTCGCAGTTCAACGGATTGCAGTTTAGACCTTGTAGCCCTGGCCAATTTCTCCAATGACATTCTCTTCAGGGATTTTCAGATCATCAAAGTTAAGCGTGCACGTCGACGAGGCCCGAATGCCTAGCTTCTGCTCCTTCTTTGCTATTTGGATGCCCATATCCTTCGTAGCAATGAAGCAGGTGATACCCTTGTAGCCTCTACTCGGGTCAACCTTTATTACCATGTCAGTCAGGTTTCTCGCAATACGCCAGATTCGTGGACGACCCACATTGGCGAAGATGAGGAAAATCTCGGCCTCGTACGAGTTCGTTATCCACATCTTCGAGCCGTTGATGACCCACTGGTTGCCGTCCTTCTTCGCCCGCGTCTGCAGCGCAAAGGCATCCGAACCCGATGCTGGCTCCGACAAGCAGAAGGACCCGAGCTAAGCGACCTTTGTCAGTCCCGAAATCGTATAGACATGAGAAAGACAAACTTTGGAGGTGGCGAGCTTTGGCAGCCACTTGTCCTGCTGCTCCTTTGTCGCGTATTTCCGGATGACGGTGTTGACGAGGGTGTTGTGCACGTCGCACAGGACGGAGACGGAGGGGTCGATCTTGGCGAGTTCCTCGATGACGACGATGGCGGAGGTGAAGGAAGCCTCCGCGCCGCCGTGGTCTGCGCTCGTCTCTATGCCCATGAGCTGGAGCAGTGTGAGCTGCGGACGTCACAGTGGGAGAGCATGGATTAGCCCACCCCCTGCTCAAAAAGCCCCTGAATGACCGCGGGGTCCATCATCTCCTTCTCGTCCATCTCCCTCACCCTTGGCCCGACCACTTCAGTCGCAAAGCGCTGGACTATAAAGATTCAGCTCTTCAGATGACAGTACAAGTGCGCTATGAGGAGCGGACCTGACTCTCGTAGCATATTCTCTTCGTCTGTAAACGTATGCAGTGAGTTCAGCTCTGATGCCCGCCTGGCGGAACAGGTGAAAGCCCTGGCAGAGAACTTGGATGGCCGAGAGGCATGCCGCGCAGCACGGGCTGCCGCACCCGCCAACTTGAGGGACCGTGAAGACGTCGACATTGCGGCGATTTTTTGGAAGAGGGAAAGGGTAAAGAGGCTGCTGCGTGTCTTTGTACTCGACACCGACGCCAAGTGCCCGACCGACGATGATCCGGCCCGGGCTGTACCCGACAGCACCCCGCATCCGGGGTAATCACATGCGCATTGATCGGACGCCAGTCCACACATCCAAGGGTATATAGCTAGGATTAAACGTCGACTACAGTTGAAAGACTCTAACCATAGCTGTAGAATAGGGACCGCGAGGAACGCATATCGAGCAGCATAACGACAATTCCGCATGGACAGAGAGAGAGGCAGAATCAAAATTAGTGCCTACAGGAGTGTTCCTCAAGACACTGACAAGCCTGATTACGCCGTGACCCAATTACACGCACCCAAGTCCTTACGCACCCTCGCCGCCCTTGTTCGCGGAACCACTGGGCGCGTCTCCGTTGGTTTTTCTGTCACCGCTCATATGCGGCGCCCCGCCTCTTGTCAGCCCTGCCTGTGAGAGGCCCCGCGCGGCGAACCCACCGCGACCGCGGCCTCCCCGCCCGCCTCTGAAGGGCCCGTTCTCGCGCGGCTCGCGATCCTGTGCTTGCTTGACTTCCGGGACAGTGTCCTTCAGTTTCTGCAAGTGCAAGCTAGTTAGCAAAGAACTAGCAGAAGCAAGTCACTGCCTACTTCTGCGTGCTTTTCCAGCCCCGCCTTCATCGCCTCCTCGTCCCCAAACTCGACAAACGCAGTCTTCTGGCTCCTTCCCGAAAAACTAGTCGGGTAGTTCACGCGAATTATCTGTGCAGTAACCTCTGAGCACGTAACACCCGATCAGAAAAGCACAGCACACGTACCCCAGAGGCGGCCTCGCCAAAGAACTCCCTGAGCTCGCCCTCGTTCGCGGGTGTCGAGGAGCGCACGAAGAGCGTCCACGGGTTGCGCGGGGGGCGCTTGCTCGTCGGCGTGCGCCCGCCCGCGCTGTCAGTCGCGGGCGACATCACCCTGTCCGCTTCCTTCGGCGCATCCGACGTCGACGCGGACGCCTCGGGCACGTCCACACTCGGCGTCGCCTTCCCCGAGCCCGCCTTGGGCTCCTCACCGCCCTCCTTCTTCTCGCCCTCCGCGACGTGACCATCCTTTTCACGAGCCTCGCGCTCCGCGCGCTCCCGCTCCTTCCTCTCCTTCTTCTTCTCCTTCTTCCGCTCCGCCTTCTCCGCAGGCGTCAGCCCCCCCGGCGTGCTCGCGCCGTTTGCGCGCGCGGGGCTCTCCGCGCCGTCGCCGGGCGTGTCCTTGCCCGAGCGCGGGAGCGGCGTCGAGCCGGCGGACTTGGCCAGGTGCGGGGGCGCGGGCTTGTCCGCGGGCGGCGCGGGCGTGGAGGTTTTCGTGGGCGGGTTGGGCGTGCCGCCGGACGCGGGGGCGGCGATGGGCGTGCGGCGGTACGCGTAGTTGAAGCCTAGACACGTGGTGAATGGGTATCCAGGGATGTATGCTAGCGATACGCACCTTGGCTCTTGATCTCGGCGCTCACCCGGCCTTCTTTGACGTCGAGCACGAGCGAGCCGTACGCGGCGTCGCACAGGTTCCAGTTCCAGCAGTTCTTCCATGCCGGCTCCTCGGGGATGGGCGCGCCCGTGGGGGCGGTCTGGCCGGACGGCGGCGGGATGCGCTCGACGACGGACAGGAACTTGTCCAAGAGCACACGCTGGTTGTCGTCAATGACAATGTCGACCTGGCCCTTGACGCTCTCCCAGACCTTGTCGAACGCGTCCTTGCCGACGAGGAGCTTGTGGCGGTAGCCCTCGTAGTCGCCCTGGACGCTGAATTCGTTGTAGGAAGTCGCGTAGCGAAAGTGGAGGCCGGCGGAGATGGTGAGGTCGGCCTTGAGGACGAGGGCGAGCTGGTTGATGATGCCCTCGCGGCCGGGGCTGGCGTGGGTGACGAGGACGCGCGTCTCGGTCTGGTCAAAGACGCGCTGTGCGGTGTCGACAAGTTCACCCATCTGGAGGGCGGTGGTCCACATGGTGCCCTGGCCGCCGGCGATGGTGGCGCTGCCGTCGCCGTTGTCGAACATCTTGTGGGGGACGAGGGCGCCGCCGAGGCCGAGGAGGCGGAGCTTGACGCCGCCGACGTCGAGGCAGCGGGTGGTGGCCTCGTCGATGACGTGGAGGTTGTCGATGGCGTAGGAGCCGGTGCGGAACTTTTCGAGGACGAGGACGTCCTCGCAGGCGCCCCAGACGGTGTAGACGGGGACGGCGAGCTTGATCTGGCCGGAGAGGAGGAGGGGGAACTCGGAGAGCATGGAGACGTTGACGGTCTGGCGGATGTGGGCGGGCGGGTTTTGGGGTTCGAGGAGGTGGGTGCGCTGGGCCTGCGGGATGAGCGGCGAGTACATGGTGAGGTGGCGGAGCGTCCTGTCGTTGATTCTGTCGAGACTGGACGCCTCTGCCGCCAGCATGAGCGTCGCGTACGATGAGCAAGGACGTTACGCACCAAAGAAACCAAAGTCGCCGGTGTGGATGATGGCACTGGCGTTGACCTCGCGCGCGAGGTCGTTCAAGGCGGAGAGGCGGCCGCGGATGTCGGCGACGCAGAGGAGCCTGCCATGGACGGCGTCGAGGAGCTTTGTCTGAGTGTTGACGTGCTGCGTCGGGCGCGGGAGGGGCGACAGGGCGGGGCGGGTCGATGTCGACGCAGGGCGGGAGCCGGACTGCATGTTTTTGGTGGCGAGCGACAAAGTCGGGCCTGCCAGTGCCACAGCGCGCGACGCTGGACGCCCTCGGCATTCTCCGGTCCAGTGCATATCCCGCCACACCGACCACCCATGGCCACAAAGCTTTCCAGCGCATGCCCCGACAGCACAGGGACCGCGCTGCTCGCCCAGTTTCCCCCTCGAATATTCCTCTCGAACCATCTGCTCGCCTCGGCCATCCCCCTGCCTCCGAGTCCCCTCATCGCGTATTCCGTCTTTACCGCGCAAGACACGCATGCTCTTGAACTCGCGCGGAGGAGCGTCTTGCAGCTGCGCAAGCCCGCCGTACTAGAGTCCCTGCTGCCCAGCGTACGAATATCCAACGACGGCTCATCCCTCTACGTCTTTGCCGTCAGCTCGTCCGACGGCCCCTCGGACTGCCACAAGAGCCTGAAGGAGCTACGCTTCCTCGATGTCCGAGGTCCGTCTGTCGCTCTCTATACTTTATTCATCTTCTGCGCGTACTCGAGCGACCAATTTGTGCAGCTACCTTCCGTCCGAATCCCGCCACTAACCCACCCCCAGTCACAGAATCCTCTGCCTTTTCCCCGCAAGGCCTCTACCCATGCTCCGCCGAATGCGCAGACCACCGCGAGCCATGCCCCGCCTGCCTCGAGCGCACCCGTCCGACCCCATCCGCATCCACCTGCCACATTCCCTCCGAAGCATGCCTGTTCCCCCGCCGGCCCTTACGACAGGTCTACTCGCAGTTCCTCCAAGCCGTCCGCGAGCGCCTGATCGACGACATTGCCGAGGCATCCAAGAGCACCTCGGACGCGCGACCCGTCAAGCGATTCAAGCGCGGCTTCCTCCTCGGGCCCCCCTCGAGTCCGTCGGAGTGGGGCTCCGGCTGGGAGCACTACGCCCAATGCAGGTGCGGCCCCGACTCATCATACCGCGACCGCACGCTGACCAATGACCACGTTTGCTCATGCCAGACCTCTCATCCACTGCCACCTCCACCTCCACCTCTCCCCCTCGCGCCTCATCATCAAACCCCTCCTCACCCCTACGCCCTTCCACCCCCTCCCGTTCTACCTCCCCTCCCCCCCAGGCACCCCCATCACCCTCCTCCCCTACGGCACCCCCGCCTACCTCCTCTCCTCCTACACCGGGCCCACCTCCGTCCTCACATCCCAATTCACCGACTCCCTCGCCGGGCTGGGCACAGGCGACTGGGCCTCGCCCCCGCCCTACACGAGTACGAACAGCGCACCGGGGAAAGGGCCGATGTACGTCATCGCGTGGGTGGGCGTGCAGAACAAGCAGGGCGAGGACAAGGGCCTCCCGCTCATCTGGCCCGCGCGGCTGTGCGTCGCGTTCCACCCCGCCGCGCAGTGCGCGAGGAAGCCGCTAGCCTATCTCCCCGCGCTCCCGCCCGAGCTGCAGGCCTCGCCCGTCCCCCCGCCACCGCCCGACGCACCGGCCGTCCAAGTGCAAGCGCAAGGAAACAAGCCCATCCGCCCGTCGCTGAAGAGGAGCAGCGTGTTCACCGCGCGCGCGGGGGAGACCCAGGCGGCGTTCAAATGCATGACCCTCGTAGCAGGCGGGAAGGACATGCCCGCCGTCGCCGCGGAAGCGTCCGCGTACGTCGAGGCCGTCGCGCGCGAACGCGAGCGGGAGCGCGAACGGCTGAAGAGGGAGCGCGAGAGCGCGCACGCGTCGTCGCCCATGCGCTCTGCCCCGCCGATGACGCCTACACCCATGACATTGTCCACGCCGGCGGCGGTGGGCCAGACGCCCGTCGCGGCGGAGGAGACGCCCATCTTCCCCCCGAGTAGTAGTCCTGCGGGCGAGAGTCCGATGGTCGTCGAACAGGAGCTTGGGATGGTTGTACCCCTCCCTTCTGCTAGTCTCGTTCCGGAGATGACGCCCATGGACATGGACGTCACCCTCGCTCCATCCACCTCACCTGCCGTCCAACCCGCAGATACCCTCCCCGCCCCCTCTGCATCTGCCTCTGTCTCCCCTAACCCGGACCCGGACCCCGACCCAATTTCCTTCGACACCTTCACGACCTTCGAGCCCTCCTGGGCGCAGCCCTCGTCTGCAGACTTCATGGGCTACGGCTTCGGCGACGGCGAGCCCGCGGAGCCCTTCGACGTCTTCACGGAGGACGACTTCAACTTTTTCGACCGCCCGAGCGCAGGCGACGCGGGCCTGCTCAACATCTCCCCCCCTGCGTTCGGCGAGGGCATGCGCGGGTTCGCCGCCGCTTCGCCCGTGAAGACCCAGAGTTCCCCGTGGCCGGTGCTGGGGATGGGCATGGGAGCGGGGGACACGCCGGCGCCGCCGCCCGAGCTCGACCCGTCCTCGCCCGCAGGCACCCCGTCTGCGTACTCGGACCCGCCGACGCCGACGGTGCAGCTCGCCGCGCCGGCGCACGCGTCGCAGCTGCTCCTCGGCGTGCCGCGCGTCTTCGACCCCATCCCGTTCGCGCCGGCGCACAAGGCGTCGGACGACAAGTACGCGATGGGCAAGTTCGCGGTGGGGGAGGCGCAGAGAGATGGGAAGGAGATGGCGGTGTGGCAGGGGAAGGAGGGGGGGTGGAAGTTTAGGTACTCGGCGGTGACGGACCCGAGGGTGGGCGTCGTGCGCCAGCTCATTGGCGTGAAGCGCAAGAGCATCGAGCAGGGCATGCGCGATATGAAGCTGTCCCCGCCGTGGATCCAGGAGCCCGAGGACTGGTTCCCGTGCACACCGGACGAGCCCGAGGAGGACAAATCCGAGCCGGAATCGGAGGAGGAGGACCGGTGGATGGACGACGACGACGAGTCGCGCTCGGTGTCCCGCCCGTCGACGCCCCTGCCGCCGTACCTCCCCCTCGGCCCGACGCTCCTGCACACGCAGTTCCACCACTCGCAGCTGCTCCCCGCCAGCTCCGCGCTCCGGCCGCCCGATGCGCCTGCGGCCCTCGCGCCCGCCGCCGCCCCGCCCATGTCGGTCCCGACGCCCGTGTCGCCGGCGGCGGCGCTCAGCGCTGCGTCGGAGAAGTCCAAGTCGCTGGAGGCGGCGGCGCTGATGTTCGCGAAGGAGCAGATCGAGAACCCCGTGTGGGCGCAGGCGTGCCGGGTCAAGAGGATGGACGAGGAGCGGGCGAGTGGGCCCGCCACTGAGGTGTGGCAGAGCGATGCTCACCAGGCCCTGCGGCTCCTCGCGAAGTTGGAGGGTTGCCCGCCGTCGATGGAAGTGAGGGAGCTCCTTGCGTCCGACGCTGGCTCTGATACTACAGGCTCGGAGAGTGCGGTGCTGAGGAGACTGAAGCCGCCTCTGATGACTGTGACCAAGAGCGACGCAGTTATACAGACAGGTTATACTGCGCTGCGGTTCTGGGAAAAGCTAGGTCTATCTCCTCGGAACGGCAAGAAGGACGTGTCTGCCTTTGTTTTCTTCGAAGATGAAGGGGACTCGAAGGTACAGCAGGTCGAGTCTTGGTTGACCAAAGTCTCATCCCGGTACAAGGTAGCTCAATCAGTTCTCGTTTCACTTGTTTAGAACTTAACTTGGACTCTTGTTTCAGGCGAGGAATCTGGGTTGTCATGTTGCTGGCAAGGCCGCAGAGTGCACTCGAGACGGTATCGTTCCCCTCAAACTAGAGAGCATCCGAAAGACTTTGGTCAATTTCGTTGCATCGCTGGCAGTCGATACTAGCAATATCGTCTTCTATGTCGTGACGCCCGCGTCGATCATGGCCTTGTCTTCTCCAGTTCTTCGACAAATATTCTCAGCGACGAAGCGAACGCTCAAGTCACATACGGAGAAACAGATCCTCTTCCATCTGGTTCCCGAGCACCTTGTTTTCGCGAGTGCGTATGCGACATCCCGCGACTCGCCTACCGACATTCTAGTGCACAGTGTGTATGATAGGATCCTGCGTCCCGTGGATCGCTACACTGCGCGACCCCAAGTCGAGCAACTGGAGCCTCGCAGGGCTTATGTCCAGGAGCCCGCATTCGTAGCTGCTCGTGCCCTCCACAATTCCGCGCTGTTCCTGCGCGAAGGCCATCTACGCACGTTGGATGTGGCGGACAGACATACTCTTCTCCACGTTGGATATCGCATTTCTGAGTGCGGGAAGTGGCTTCTAGCGACGTGTGTAGATCAACGTGGGGAGGGATATGATGTCGGCGTCTGGTTATACCCAGAGGACCGGAAGGAAGAGCAAGTGGTTGACCGGGTCTGGGGCTTTGCTTGCCAAATGGCGCGCCGAGCGAGCGTCGACTGGAGAGTCGTCGTCACCAAGCTTGGGTTCATGGCCGAAGACGAACTACAAGGTGAGCTTCACGGTGTGCATCTTGAGGAATGAGGCTGATAGACATTGTGCCGCTAGTTTGGATATCACGTCTGCGGGTTGCAGTCGCGGATTCTCTCGACGTCTCTCTGCATGCCAGTGTCATGGTCGCGGAGCAAGGCAACTCTTGGACGTTCCTTGCCCCAGAACGCAAGCAGTCCAAGCCTATATCGCCTCAGCGGCATGCGTCCAAGGATACTCATGGGACGACTTTCCTGGATGCGTCCTGGACAGCATATACCCTGAATCCTCCGGGAATATACACCTTTCCATTGACACCGCCGACTCTTGACTACAGTTACGACGTGTCCTGTGTACCGGAGCTCACTGGGGACTCTGCTGACACAGACATCGGCGCACTCCCTGCTCTGTCGAGCACCTTAGTCTATGTCCCAGCCGGTACTGACCACACGTCCATCAGCATGCTCAACGTTCACCTGCTTCACTCTGCCACGCCTATCGATTCACCGTTTACAGTATCTGACAAGGACACGCTACGCGATGTAACATCTAATTTCTACGAATTGGCGCTCCTCGCTAAGGCGAGACATATCGCAAACGCGCCGACATTGCCCCTTCACCTTGCTGCACTGGAGAAAGTGCATCTTGCTCACGATCTTGATATTCTGGAGCAATAACCCAAGGACAGTCTTAGTCTTTCGCCTTTTCGGATCCATGGGTCTTCACTGTACATTCATCACACATTCATTGCACATAGAAAATGTTCCCCTCGCATTCGGACTTGTATGGAAATTAGCGCATCATGTATTGGTATCATTGTAGTAACATCATTGCATTGCTGCCTCCCTCAACCGTCGGAGACACAAGCAAAGCAGATCATGAAGCCCACTACTGCGTCTTCTTCTCCTGGGCATTGAACCGCTTCGGCGGCTCCATCCGCGCCGGGGCCTGGATGCTCGCCAAAGCAGAGATGCCCAAGTAAACTACGGGAACGATGACAAATAACGCGACGATGAGGGTCATGATCAGGGCGGGGGTGAGGAGCTGGTAGCGTTTGAGGATGCCGCCCCCGGGGACGGTGGTGTTGCTCGGTGCCATGAATGCGGGGGAGGGGATGTCAACCTCGGGCGAGAGGCAGTGGCCGTCGGAGCAGTCTTCCTGCCTGGGTGCGCCGGCGAGGAGCACGAGATGCTTGGACGATGCGGGTAGGAACTGCAGGTGGTTGTACAGATTTGCTGCTGGGTCTGACGTCAGGGAAGCCGAAGACTTTATATAGGGCTACTTACATCGTTGATTTATGTCGAGGCTTCTCCTCCAAGCCGACTCCGAAGAAATCTCGGGGAACTCGACGTAAATAATGTATCGTGACCGGCCCCTCACGACTTGGTGAAGACGGTCGACGTCGCTGCCTGAGAGGCTAATGACGGGGAGGTTGCATCTTTGCGAGATGCGCTCTACGAATTCAGAGAGGGATGCATCGGAGCTTCGGCGAAGGTAAGGGAGCTGGAGCGTCGAAGCAGCGCCCTTGAGGGCCAGGCTGAGAGGCGCTGAGGGTGACAGCGTCCGCAAGTCCGAGGCGTGCAGCTACTAGGTCATTAGACGTGGGGCGAAAGGTGGAAGGCTACAGTGCGTACCCCGGGCTGCTCGACAACGACTATCACGTCGTTCTCGCACACAGTCTCTAAGTGTCCAAAACTATTCAGGACTGGCTCGAGGGAAGGCGACGAAACGCTCTCGGGTAGTGTTAGACTGCAGCGTTCCGTTCACGGTTAATCAAGGTAGACCAAAACAGGGATATATGATAGCACTCACCTATCTGAAGCCCATGCAATAAGTGGGTACGTGTTCGAGAAGGCATAAGTGGACGCCAACAGGGACGCTACCACCAGATAGCGACCAGCCATAGCGTACGAGTTCGACTTGTGCGGCAGGCTCCTAAACCACCCGTCCTTAGCGTTCGCGCTCCTCTAATTACTAGGGCAGAAGTGAAATATTATGTAAGAAAATGTATTATATGAGAATTACCGGATACAGAACGAACAAGAGGAGGAGAACGCTATAGGACGGCTGGAACAAATCGTCTCCCCGAGATCACCGAGTCTGACTAAGCATGCCAAAAACGGCAGTAGCTGAATTGCTTCAACAGTAGTGATTGTACTATATGCTCACTGAATACTCAGCCCGAGTGTCTGAGAGCTTCATTGAATGTCTTATAAGTTGCTTCGAACTCATACAACTATGTTATATGACCCCAATTGCCCACCCACTGCTGTTGAAGCAATTCAGCTACTGCCGTTTT
>NW_006920411.1:2701233-2817165 GCF_000344685.1 Gloeophyllum trabeum ATCC 11539 | reverse complement strand
TCTGAGAGCTTCATTGAATGTCTTATAAGTTGCTTCGAACTCATACAACTATGTTATATGACCCCAATTGCCCACCCACTGCTGTTGAAGCAATTCAGCTACTGCCGTTTTTGGCATGCTTAGTCAGACTCGGTGATCTCGGGGAGACGATTTGTTCCAGCCGTCCTATAGCGTTCTCCTCCTCTTGTTCGTTCTGTATCCGGTAATTCTCATATAATACATTTTCTTACATAATATTTCACTTCTGCCCTAGTAATTAGAGGAGCGCGAACGCTAAGGACGGGTGGTTTAGGAGCCTGCTTGTGCGGTGGCCCGCTCGCAGTTGTGGCAACACTCCTAACCTAGGCATTTACGTAAGCAATGAAGAGCTGTCCGAAAGCGGATATGTCAGAGAAGGATGGTCCTCGACGGCTCGATCTTCCACCGCGAGTACACGAGCATTTCCGACCATTCCATCTCTTTTATTCGAACAGTATCACGGACCACGAGTAAGTAAATCTTCAAGTGAGGGCGCACATCGTACTATCGACGGAGCACACGCGGATTTAGAGTGACCAAATAATTGAGACGACCGGCTCGTATCGAAGAAGCGAAGTGCAAACTAGACGACAGCTCGCGTGTATAGGTGCATCATACATTTCCCATGGACTGATTGCTCAAGAGACCCAACCGATGTACATTTACCGACGCGTGGGGTTGGAGGAGGCTACGACTCACTATGCGGCAAACTTGAGCAGCTCTGACGGAATGGCCTTATCCTATTGAGGCCGTGCAACTCCTTAGGAGCTCCGCGTCCAGCGTGAGTCTCACCTGTGCAGAAACGCAGTCGCAGTTCGACGATTGGTCTATAATTTGTCAGGAGTGCTAGTGCTTTAACCGTGCTATGATTGACTGAAGCATGTTATCAATGTGTCAATTCCAAAGGAGAGCGGTGGAATGAGTAACGACGAACTGACCCATGGTCATATTTCAGTACCGAAGCGCGTGATACTCACGGCAGATACACCAGCCAGCCAAATGTGTGACAACGGACATGCAGCCCCAGCGGAGCCGTGCATTTCGTCCATCCGTGAGGCCAGGATGTCAGCAGATCCGGGCAGATTGTATAGCATACGGGGCGCCCCGAATCTCGCAACCTAAACCTACGTTGAAAACCATCCCAGCACGGCAAGGTTAAAGTAGCGCTGTCCTGGAAGGTACATGGTAGTTTGCCATGTTCTGCAGGAATGGGCATTCCAGCGACTCCTATGTCGCTGATGCGTATGTGGGAGCGGCCTTTACCGCGGTTCAGTTGGATTCGCATGAACAAATGCTCTACTACATGGGTCTCTGTGTTGAACATAGGAGATACTTAATCAATCATAAGGAATTCCTGGGGAGGTAGTACGCACCAGGAACAACGGAATAACTACCGTACGTTCTCCACATATTTGCGCAGAGCCACCTTGTATCAAGGATGGCGGTCAGCAGGTGTGGATTGCTGCCGGGTGGCCACGGATGGTGTGTAAGTGAGCGGAGAGAGTCGGCTGGGGGTGTTGATGAGCCTCCGAAGTGCTCCGAGCACTGCAAATTTACCACATTTGGCAGCGACGCCGTGACTCTACGCGTCGGCTTCGGCACACTCGGGCTCATAACTTGGCTGCAGTGCACGGCACGCCCAACAAATTTCGTTCCGTGCTGTTCTGGCCTGCTTGCGTCTGGGTCCCATCCACTATCTGTCGGACCCCCTGTCTGCATACATGATCAACTATGCTGCCGAAAGTTGCTAACCATCTCCTGCACCATACTGCCCGTGCGGCAGCTGTCGTCCAAAATCAGA
Organism: Gloeophyllum trabeum ATCC 11539; assembly: GCF_000344685.1. Taxonomy (NCBI): domain Eukaryota; kingdom Fungi; phylum Basidiomycota; class Agaricomycetes; order Gloeophyllales; family Gloeophyllaceae; genus Gloeophyllum; species Gloeophyllum trabeum. The sequence goes on along the minus strand of NW_006920411.1, from coordinate 2,815,346 downwards.
CTGGATATTTCTCTCGCAATGTGCTGCAGCTGCAGACGTCTTCGAATCCTGCGACGGGCCTCACTACCTTGAATGGCGCGTCAAGTTCTAGTTGGGGAAACGGGCCAGGGCCCGGTGGGAAGTATCAGGGGAGTAGTCGATTCTACTCGGGCTACCAGGTATGTAGTGTGGGTTGTTCTGCAATTGTCATGTAATAATCTCTGTGTTCGTGCTTTCTGCGACAGGGCGCGGGCCGAGCCGTCACGCAAGCGAACACGTCTGCAGCACAAGACGGAGATTTCTCCCAGGGTGACGATGAAGACCTAAGACCGCCGCGGCCGGTTGTCCGAGGGTCAGGGAAAGGTCGGGGACGTAGTCAAAGTCTTTCACACTCGGGACCGGGGCGTAGAGAACGCGGTGAGGCACTGGGCGTGCTGCGCACAGTGCAGATGCACGTCAGGCGCAAACATACATTCCTTTCTTCCACTATCCATGCGCCGGAGAGCTCAGAACCCTCAGATCAGTTAGTTGTATTCAACACGACACCCTCTATACCCACCCCGCCCCGTGTCATTTCTCGCCGGAATTCTACTGCAGCAGCTGTATCTTCGCAACACGATGTGTCTACCGCACCTCCCCCACCTCGCCCTGCTTCCCCTCGGAGCCGTCCACCGTCACCACGCCCGCTGTCTCCTGTCCCCTCGGTTTCATCTCAGTCCTCGGAAAGCGTGACGGAAAAGCTTTTGCAAAAGAGCGAGAGCGAAGCCATCATCGATTCGCTCAAGTCTGCCTCTACGTCAGGCGACTACACTCAGGCTTACACGATCGTCCAGGCTATGCGCGCAAAGGAAACTGGGCTCACGATTGCTCACTTCAACGCCGCTCTCGACGCGCTGTTCCACAGCCGCCGCGGCGGGCAGCCGTTGCACTTCCTGATCGACACGTACAATGACATGCTGAACCGGTCCATCACGCCCAATTTCAAGACTTACCTTATCTTGCTGAGCGCGCTGACGGTGCGCGACGCTGAGGTGCAGCGGACAATCGCGACGCTCGAATCCCGCGCGAAGCGGCGCATGCTGAGTGGCAGGTCCGAGGTCGCGACCGAGTCTGTCGACCAGCGTCGCATCGCTGCCCTCCGGGAGGAGAACAACTTTGGTTCGGCTATGTCCCTCTTCGAGGCTGGGTGCACGTTCAAGTACATGGCCGAGCACTTCCCGCCCTGGCTGTACCGGAACTTGATGCGCAGTGCGGCCATGCACGCGAACCTCGACGCGGCCCTGATGATCTTCAACCAGATCGAGAAACGCCAGGATATCAAGCCCAGCCCTCCGCTGTACTCTTACCTCATCTCCATCTTCACCGACCTCGGCGATCTGCGCGGTGCGGAAGACGTGTTCACTGAGTTCCTGAAGGCGTCCAAGGCCGGCCACATCGACTGGTCGATCAACGAGGAGCAAGAGCAGCCATGGTTCCTCGATACGAAGGATCGCTCGGCTGGGGAACGCGTGATACAGCTCAATATCTGGAATAGCATGATCGAAGCGTCCTTCCGCTGTGAGATGCCCGAGAAGGGCATCGAGCTCCTGGCGCAGATGATGGACTCGAAGTCGGGCGAGAACTACGGGCCCGCGGACGTGCCTCCTCCCGCCTCGGCTACCTTCACCACGGTCATCTCAGGCTTCATCCGGTCCGGCGACGTCGACACCGCGCTCGCGTGGTTCGACAAGCTGCTGCTACAGGACATGGCTACGCGGCACCCTCTCGAGGCCTCGTCGAAGACGTGCAAGCCGGACGCCGTGGCCTGGAACATCATGCTCGAGACGCTGGTCGAGAAGGGGCGGATAAACGATCTAAACCGACTCTTCAAACATTTGCTGCAGGACGACAACACGGGTGTCGTCCAGGTGCGCTGGAACGACCGGGAAATGGTATTCGAGGCGAATCTGCGCCACCTTGAGAGCAGCGAGTTGGATAGGAAACAGGCCCTTGAGCTGATGGACTTCGTGGCGAACGAAGTCATTCTCAATACCGACCTGTCACTTGTGGCTCGAGCTGCTGCTGAACCACTGGCAGAGAGGTTCGCAGATTTTGTGGGGCAATACGTCAGGTATGGCTATATCGAGCGCGCAGTTGACATAGTGGAGCAGTGGATTGCCTCGCGGGAGAAGGAAATGCAGACTACGCAGGTCTCTGCTCCTACAATCGCCTGTCTCCGCGCGACAGCGGGGAGCAGTGCACATCGTATTCTCGGAGTTGACCGTCCTGACGCTGCTGTGCCGAGTATCGATCTGGCGCTGAGAATCGCGCGTTTGTGCGACCACGTCTCCCTCCTCCCGTCTGCACAGACGGCCCCGCGGTACCTCCGAGCCTACGCTAACGCCAAGACGGCAAGCCATCCCCTCGACCTTACTTCGAGGGATTGGGAGCTTCTCCTCTACGCGGCCGTCCAGCTTGTGCGTACCAAACAGACGCCGGTGTCTGCTCCGGTATCCTTGGAGGACCTTCTCAAGGATCTTGCCACGCACAGCGTCGACCTTGCCACCATGAGCGAGCATGTGCGCCGGTCGCTTGTAGAGACATTGTATGCTCAGCCCGGCGGCGTTGCAGCAGCCAGAGGCCTGTTGCGCAAGTCAGGCCACCATGATTTCGTCAGAGCTCTGGGAGATGACGCTCTGCTCACACCGCCGACCAGCCCTGAAATGCCGACTGTTCCTGCTTCTCCTGCTACGAAACGGCCACGTGTCGACCGGGCTTGCACTCGCTACGTCGGGGAGTTCTATCCTTCCCACCCGCAGGTGACTCCTTCCGTTGCTTTCGCTCGCTTTCAGGAGAGTGCTGCTCAAGGCATTTTCCCCTCGGTTGAAGTCATCGGTCGTTTAATCAATGCACTGGGTCGGCACGGAAAAATATACGAGGTACAGTCCGTATACGCCGAGGCTCAAAAGTACCTCGCCGCTCTGGAACATGACAAAAAGGCACAATCCGCGGCGTGGTTCCAGATTGAGGATCAGATGATCGTCGCTTTGGCGCAGGCGGGCTTCCCTGATGCTGCGCATGTTCATCGTAGCCGCATCCTGGAGCATGGGGGTGTACCGTCTGCCGATGCGTACGGCTCAATGATATCTTCTGTGAAGGAGACTACCGATGATGCTGCCCATGCTCTGGCTTTGTTCGAAGAAGCTCAGGTCCGTGGCGTGGTTCCGAATACGTACATGTACAACACCATCATCTCGAAGCTGGCGAAAGCGCGCAAGGCGGACTACGCCCTCGAGTTGTTCCACCAGATGAGGACGCTGGGCCACCGTGCAACCTCGGTTACATACGGGGCTGTCATCGCTGCCTGCTGCCGTGTCGGTGATGCTCCCTCCGCCGAGGAATTGTTCCAGGAGATGATCTCACAGGCAAACTTTAAGCCCCGTGTGCCGCCTTACAATACCATGATTCAGCTGTACGTTCACACCAAGCCTAATCGTGAGAAGGCGTTATTCTACTACAATGCTCTTCTGGATGCGCATATCCAGCCTTCGGCTCATACTTACAAGGTGCGTGCTAGCTGCTGTCGGGTTATCACCTGCATACTGATGTTCCTTGCCAGCTCTTGTTGGATGCATACGGTACTATTGAACCGATTGACGTGGCCGCGATGGAGCGCGTCTTTGAGCGTCTTGTCGCGGATAAATCTGTTGAGGTCACTGGTGCACACTGGGCTTCCTTGATCAATTCTTGGGGCTGTGTGCAGAAGAACCTGGAGAAAGCAGTTGAAGTGTTCGAGTCCATCGCGAATCACCCCGCGTCTAGGCGCTCTGGTACCCCCCTGCCAGATGCCGTTGCTTATGAAGCCATCATCAACGTCCTCGTCACCCTCCGGCGCACGGACTTGCTCACCCCCTATATCCAACGGCTCAAGTCGTCTAACGTACACATGACCGCATACATTGCCAACTTGATCATCAAGGGTTACGCGGCTGGAGGCGACATTGAGCGAGCACGCGAAGTCTTCGAAGGTCTCGTTGACCCACCAGAAGGTGTCGCTGCTCCAAATAATCACGTCTCCTATTCGTTGAACGGTAATCGTCAACTACCATCAACACCGGTCTATCGCGAGGTATGCGGTTCGGTTATACTTTTCATTGTCCACTAACTAATGATGCATGGTTTAGCCTTCCACCTGGGAAGCCATGGTCAGGGCGGAATTGGGCGTCGGTAACAGAGATCGGGCCATCGCACTATTAGAACGGTTGCAGTCTCGGTGAGTATACCTCTCAAAACGTCAGGATTTCCATGCTCACCCAGCGTGCAGAAAATACCCTCCCGCCGTTTACGCCCGCATCAGTGGCATCATGCTCGACGACTCTGTCTCCCCCTGGGCTTCCGACGCCTCTTCCGTGCACTCCGGCAGTGCTGCGACTGAGAGTCACTAACCGCATCTCACACCCTCTTGACTCATCACGAGACGTTTACGCTGTATTTCTAGCTTGCTTGCTCGATCCGAAGTGATCATTCGACTTACGAGGCTTATGATAGTGTAGATTATAATGTTACATTATACATGTATACTAGATAGATACAGCGACAGCGCACCCAGCCATGTAGAGAAAGGGATCGGAACGATCAATCTAAACGATTGGATTTGTGCTCGCGGTATTCGTAGATATTGTCTGAAGCGAGGAAGCGCTTGGCGGCCAGAGCCAGGAGCGAGAGGAAGGAAACCGCGAATAAGAGTGTGCGCCAGGGGTGGTGGGAGACGTAGTATTCGACTGCTATCATCTTCGCATTCAGGTACTGCATTAGATTAAGGAGAGGATGAGTACGGAGAAGGACATAAGGAGAGATTTGGGGACGCACCCGAGCGAGCCGCTCGACGATGTTCTCTGAGTGTTTAGCGCGGATTGTGCCCTTGCGCACGCCGTCAATCGCGGAGAATATGCTGTCCGCCTCGAGCTGGATCTTGTGCCCGTGCTCGTCCGTGTCGTAGTACATTAATTTCTACCCAAACAGTCAGCCTCAGCGCTACCTACAATTACACCACACGAGAGATATATAGACGCACCTCGTGCTCGGCGATGACCACGCCCGGCAGGTCGCCCTTCCTGATCCCGTACATGCTCTTGAGCCACTTGCCCCACTGCCCCGCGTCCATCCACGTGAACACGACGTCGCCCGCGCCCTGGCGGTTGCGCCACTGCTTCCCTATATCCCGCACCTTCCGGATGGTCTGCGCGTCCTGCGTGTCAGGGACGGCGACGAGCACGACGAGCGGCTTGTGCGGGGCTTTCATAATCGCCTGGAAGGACTCCGATGAGAGCTCGGTGGTGGTGGGCAGCCGGTTGGACAGGAGCCAACGCTGGGTGTTTTCAATTGAGGTGGTGTGCTTGGAGTTGGCTGCAGGCGGGTGGTAGGTCGAAACAGGGAGGGTGGGGTCGTGGTCTTTCAGTGCGAGGAGTATGGGCAGGGAGGAGGCGGGCAGGGAGAAGTGCGTGAGGAAGGCGGGAGAGGAGGAGGTGTAGATGGGCGGGGAGCCGAGGAGGACGTGCGCGGCTTGCGTGACATCGTTCTATGGAGGCCGGAAATTGGTGAAGGGGATAGTAGGGGGGAAGGGGTAACGTACGACTGTGCGCGTGTCCTCGGGGGCGTGTAGGAGGAGATAGAACACGGGGTGCTCCTCCACGACTTGATGCAGCTTGTCGTACTCGATCTCCTGTACCGCCCTATCCTCACATCACATCAGCATCCCTCACCCCACATGAAAACGTATAAACACTCACGGCGAGACCGCCCTCTCCGCAAACGCCTTCAACGCCTCCAACTTCCGTCCGCCCGTATACTCTGTCTTCGCCGCGCCGCCACCAGGATAAAAGTACAACATCGGGTACCCCGTCACGTCCTGGTTCTTGCATAGCGCCGAGTGCTCCTCGCAGTTCACCTCCGCGACGGTGAGCTTGTCCGCCATGTGCCGCGCCAAATCGACCCAGACGGGCGCGAGCTTCTTGCAGTGGCCGCACCATGGCGCGAAGAACTTGACAAAGAGGGGCCCGTCCTTCAGGGCGTCTTGGAAGGTGTTGCCGGTGAGGCTGAGGACGGCGCCGCGCGGGTTCGGGAGTTTCCTCGAGACCGGCGGAGGCGGGGACGGGGCCTCGGTGGGGGCCTGCGTCGTGGTAGGTGCTGGAGGTATGGGTTTGCTGGTGGGCTCGGCGTGCTGCGCGATGAACTCCTCGAGAAGCTCGAGCGAGCGGGCTTTGCGAAACTGGTCGACGTACTTGCCGTTTTTGTAGAGGTTGATCTGGGGGTAGCCTTTGACGCCGTTCTCGGAGCATAGGTCTAGTATACCCTTCCTTAGCACCGGGACCAAGAGACGTGCATCAAACTCACCTCCGTCAACGGCGCAGTTCACCTGCGCGAGATGGATGCCCGGGTCGGCTTTCGCCTGCGTGCGGTCGACGAGCTCCTGCCATGTCGGGGCAAAGTCGCGGCAGTGGTGGCAGTAGGGCGAGAAGTGCTCGATCAGCCTGTTCGGAGGTCAGTGACACTACCTGCGTAATATGAGAAGGAAGACGAACCAGACGCCGTCGGCGATGGTGGGCTTGAAGTTGTCGGGGTTGAGGACGGTGAGCTCGACGGACTGCACGGGGACGGCTGCTGCGAGGGCGAGCGAGGCGACGAGGCTCAGCGCGGCTGAAAGCCTCATGATGAGTCGACGAGATGGTAAAGAGGTGGCGGAGGAAGGTTGCCGCGGAGGTGTATTCATTTGTGGCAGTGCCCATGCCGAGCTCAGCCTTAGCCACAGGCCACAAATAACTTGGGGAAGAGGACCACTGCTTTGCATGGCATCTGATGTACCTTAGTAATCTAGTGTAAATACTTGCCCATGGTCTGAATTCTGCGAAGTCTCTCATATTTATGTGGCTTCTACAGTTCTGTTTACCCCACCACAGCAATAGACTCCCGACCTTTTCACATATATTTCACACAATGTGCAGAAGAATATTACATGTGGTTGTTGTGGTATAGCACATGGCTATCAGCAAACGAGGGAAAAAAGTATAAACCAATATAATGCCTTGTGAACACTGCAATGCCCATAAGTACAGATAAGGCGCCCTTACCGAGCTCCTTAGCTCTTAACTCTCTGAGTTTCTTAGCTGATGCTGTAGGGGTCGGCAGAGCAATATACATGGCTCTGTTGATCATAGATGTACATGTAATGTATACCAGTAGCACTAGACAAGGGCGGAGACTCGTAATTCAGGAGTTGCTATCATTCAAGGCAAAGGCTGGGTCCATCATGAAATGTTTCTGGGCACTAACTAGTGTGGCCTTGTAGTGCAACAGTTTTATCATATGGTGTGGGTATGGCAGATGCTGGTTTGAATCTCTGTGGTGCCAGCACATTGCTTTTCTCTCCCCACTTATTTCTTGCCTGAGTGTTCTTAGCACCTTATCCAAGGACTTAGCTAAGTCTCGGTGCTGGGCTCAGGGGGTGGGCCCCCATGACTCAAGACCATAGACTGGGTACTTATGTGCCTGAGATAAGTTCTTAGCTTCGCTTAGACAGTCATGCCGTTTTGCTGATGTATTGACGAGGCTATACTACCTGCGCGCCAGATATCACAGGCTGACAGCCTGAGTTGCAGTGTGCCACCTTGCTAACCCGAGCGGGAGACGTATGAGGGGCATACGATGCATAAGGTCTGCAGCCCTGCATTGGTTGTCGACGAAGGTCGGGCATCCCACCGTCGAAGTTCTTCCCGGGCTACGTGCAAGTACATGACCCGTCCCGCAACGCCCCGCATCCCATCCTCGTCCAGAGTCGTTGCTCGCGAGTAGAGTAGAGTACACGCCCTTGTGCCTGTTTAGACTTGCGTTGTAATCCGTTAATGAAAAGAGGCAGTCGGGTGAAACTTCGGAGTGCCGCCGGTAGCCGGTTGCAGTCGTCAAGCCGATAGGATCGATAGGCGGACGACATTGTCATGCACTTCTGTTCCAGCTCTGCAAACGATCTTTTCTCGCTCTAATACCCGCTGTCCCTTCTCTTCTCTTTCTTCTAATACATCCTTCCCGACTCGACTATAACGCCCTGCTCTGACTTTTACTCTTCTTTGCACGCATTCATGTCTCGCCTGCTCTCCGACTACAAATCTTTAGCACACTCGTCGCCCCGCAGCAACGTTTCTAATGTACTCAAGTCAATAACTAATGGTGCGTATCTGCCCTGGGGCGTCACAGCATTTCCTGCAGCTCAACCGCGCCCAGCCTCGCCGACCACCGTAGACGACAGCACGCGCAGGGAGCTCGTGCAGGAGCTCCTCAACGACCTCGATGCCACAGCAGCAGGCGAAAAGACTTCCCGGCTCTCGGCCAAAGGTACTTCCATCAGTCAGTCTTTTATTCCTTCGTCGCCTCAGACCCCGCAGACGCCGCCGACGCGCTCCTCGCCGTCAAGACCCTCGGCCGTCATCCCACCTCCTCCGAGGTCATCTCCTCCCCGCCCAATCTGCGCGCCCTCCTCGCCGTGTTTAATTCGTACAGGGACGACCAGGACGTGTCGAACGAAGCACTGCGCTGCGTCGCCAACGCGCTGCTCCTCGTTGAGCAGGGCCGGCTTAACTGGATCGACATCGGTGGCGCGCGGACGTGCGTCCTCCTGCTCGAGGTTCGCACGATCTCCCTCTCATTGCCTCACTCAGTTCCTAAGCTAAATCTCGCCCATCTCCTTGCTACAACCCCCACAGAAATCCACCTCCCCAGACCGCATATTCCTCCTGTCCCGCATCCTCTTCCTTTGCACCGTCTCCCTCTCCTCCGCCTCCTTCATCTGCTCGCTAGTGGAGGACGTCCCCGCTGCTCAGACTGGCACCATCGTCGACATCATCGGCGCCAAGCTCGACCTGCTCACCTCCTCCATCCTCGCCGGCGCCAAGATGAGCCGCGAGGCCATGACCGACCTCCTCAAGCTGACGTTCAACTTACTTGCTCATTATCCCAAGGTGCGTGGGGTTTCAGGTGAGCTGACGGAGGTGCTGACGGAGGCACGTTGTAGCTGGCGGAACCGAGCGATTCGAAAGAGGCAGGGTCGAGCAAAGGGGACGAGAGACTGGTTATCGGGGACCGTTGGAGCGAGCGTCTCGACGGGTAAGTAACATCCATTAATGTCAATCCTGTTCTAATACCCATCTAGCATCCTCCCGCCCCTGCTGCGCGCCTTCAACACACTCCCGCCGACCTTCCCCTCCCCTATCGCCGCGCCCCTCTCACACGTCATCCACTCCCTCATCACCATCCCCATCGCGCCCCTCCGCGCGCAATGGCTCGGCGCGCCTTCGTCTCCCTCGCCCAAGCCGTCTCGCTCCTCCACGTCCGATTCGCACCCGTCCTCGCGGCCAGCCTCCCCCGCGCATGCCACCCCGAGCCCCAAGCCGGGCGCGTTTGACCGCGCGATCTCCGCGCTCTCCGCCGGGCGCCGCTCGCTCTCCTCGCGGCCGTCCTCCCCGCGCCGCTCGCCGCCGCCCGTGCACGACTCGCTCCTGCGCGCGCACGACCTCCTCGAGGTCTCCTTCAGCCACTACCTCCCGGGCGCGGTCGACCCCGACGACGCGAGCGTGCGCGAGCGCGTGCGGAAGGAGGGCGACCACACGCTCGACGATATCATGAGCCCGCTGGTCGCGCTCGTGACGCGGTTCTGCGTGGACGACGAGGCGAGCCGCGTCAGGATGCGCGAGTGGGTGATCCCGCGCGACCTGGACCGCACGGCGCCGCTCGAGGGGCGCGCGGACATGCTCGGGCGGTGCCTGCGCCTGCTCTCGAGCGTGTACCACCCGCGGCTCAAAGACGCCGTCGGCGAGATGCTTTATGCGATCTGCGACTCCGATGGTAAGCCGTTCCTTCCCCTCAGTCTAACATCACTTGCTTACATATGCATTCCAGCCGGTGTCCTCGCCTCGCAAGTCGGCTACGGCAACGTCGCCGGGTTCCTCTACAACAAGGGCATCATGTCTGCGCCGCCGCGCCCCGCCTCCTCCACGGCACCGACGACCGCGCCCACAGGCGAGCCCATCAACCCCATCACGGGCACCGTGCACGTCGAGCACCCCGAGCCCGAGATGACCGAGGAGGAGAAGCAGCAGGAGATGGAGAAGCTCATGACGCTCTTCGAGCGCCTCGAGAAGACCGGCACGGTCAAGATCCAAAAGCGCGGCGACCCGTCTGCGGCCCCGGACTCGTAGTCCCCCACCGAAGCAATCCACCGCTATGAATCGGTCTCCAATTAACTTTTTAATTTTATCACGCACTATGCTATGCATATGATCCCCGTATTTATGACAGACATCCTAATACCTCGACTGTATTGCGGTCCATCATCGAGCAGTAGTAGCATCGACTCGATCGATATAAATTACATATACCCTCCAGTGTAGCCACATCGAATGCAGAGGCCGTCATACTATAACCATAGCACATAGCGAGAGCGTGGAACGAGACATGACGTGTACAAATCGTAGACAAGATATCATATAGCAAGGTACCCAATCCTCAGAACTTGACCTTCTTGCCCTCAGGCTGGACGATGCCACCTGTGCGGGCGCCCCCGCGGGGAGCACCGCGTCCGCCACGACCGCCCCGTCCTCCTCCACGACCACCGCGGTCACCTCCACCACGACCGCCACGGCCACCACCACGGCCACCCCAGCCGCTGTCACCACCACCCCGTCCTCCACCGAACCCGCCGCGTCCACCACCACGACCACCCCGGGCTCCACCGCCATTGCTGTCCCTCGGTTGCGAGTAGTCCAGGCGGATAGCACGGCCCGCGATCTCCATCCCGTTGCACGCCTCGAACGCCTTCTTCGCAGACTCGACGTCCGTGAACTCGACGTACCCGAAACCCTTCGGGCGCTGCGTCTCACGGTCGGTCGGCAGGCGCACGTTCTTCACCTCGCCGTGCTCCGTGAACGCCTCCCAGACGGTGTCCTCCGTGACGTCGAAGCTGAGGTTGCCGACGAATAGCGTCGCAGACGGCGCGCTCGCCTGGTCGTTGAACGCCTTGGCGCGGTTCTGGCGCGAGGTGTCCTTGCTCACCGTGGTGGAGCGGTCGATGTTCACCGGGCGGCCGTCGATCTCACGCCCGTTCATCTTGAGCGCGGCCTCGACGGCGTCGGCGGTGGCGAACTCGACGTAGCCGAAGCCGCGCGACTTGCCCGTGTTGCGATCCATCTGCACACGGGCGGAGACGACCTCGCCGCACTCGGCGAACTCCTGCGCGAGCTGGTCGCTGTCGACGTTCCACGAGAGGCGGCCGACGAAGATCGTTTTGGTTTCTTCCTCGTTGTTGTTTGAGGAGTCGGCGGGAGCGGCGTCGCCGTTGGCGAGTTTCACCTTCTTGGTCGATTTTGGCTCGTCCTCAGCTTTTCGCTTGCCTGCGGTGGTGTCAATACTAGTTTCATGTAGAACGAGATGGGATAGACATACCCTTTGCTGCACCATTGACAGGAGCATCAGCCATCTCCTCGTCCGAGTCGCTCGCATCGCTGCCTTCTTCACTGTCGTCCTCACTGGACGAACTTTCGTCGCTCGCGTTGGCGTTGGCTTTTGCGGCACCGTTTGCAGCCTTAGCAGGCGATTTCGAGGCGGCGGGCTTCGCAGACTCCTCATCTGACGAGGCTTCGGAGGACTCTTCGTCGCTCTCGCTCTCGCTATCAGCCTTCGTCGCAGCAGGCTTCTCGTCCTCATCGGACGAATCGCTATCATCAGAATCCTCCTCGCCGTCATCAGACGACGTAGGAGGCGCAGCCTTCTTCGCGGGCGTAGGGGGAGCAGACTTCTTCGTTTTGGATTTTGCGGCAGGTGCAGCCTTCGCCGTCTCTCCCTCGCTGGAGCCCTCCGAGTCGTCCTCAGATTCGTCTTCTGATGAGTCGGAAGACGACTTTTTGGGTGCTGCCTTCTTCACCTGCGCAGCCTTGGGCTTCTCCTCTTCCGACTCGTCGGAGGACTAGACATGACAAAGGATGAGATGAGAACATAGACAGAAAGATAAGATTCCTACGTCATCCTCGGACGATTCGTCGCTGCTCTCAGCCTTCTTGGCGGGCTTTGCGGGAGTCTTGACGGGTGAGGACTTTTTCTATGCGACCAGCTCATTAGAGTACGCAGCGATAGCTAAGAGAAGACATACATCGGACTTGGCAGGACTCTTTGTTGCAGGTGCCGCTGCCTTTGCAGCTGCGGACTTTACGTCCTTTTTGGAGTCCTTTTTAGAGTCCTTCTTAGCGTCCTTCTTAGCGTCCTTCTTGCTTGCCTTGTCCCTTGTCGCCTTGACGTCCTTCTTGTCCGATTTTACAGCCATGAGTGAAACAAATTGTCGGCGAGCAGGTGCAGTGGGGGACAAGAGACAAGGGACGCTTGAGGGAGCGGAAGCAGGCTCACGAAATTACTTCCTAAAATTTTGTTCACGTGACTCTCAGCTGAAGCGCACCGCCACCCGCCACCGCGTCCGCTCGCAAAGTCCAAGTGCTCGTCTGTGTTATGTCGGAGACGCACTTTGAGGTTATTGTCCTCGGGACTGGCTTGACGGAATCCATTACTGCTGCGTGGGCGCCGCTCGCTGCAATCAGGAAATAATATGTTTCTTACGCTTTCTTGCCAGGGCGCTGTCCAAGGCGGGATTCAAGGTAGCGCATCTCGACGAGAACCCTTACTATGGCGGCGATGAGGCCAGCTTGACTCTGGACGAGCTCGCTCAGTGGGCCGACGAAAGGACACTTTCAAGCTCTGCGTCCGAGCCGTCACGATATGCTGCTGCTCAGAGGGCCAAGTTCCGCTCGGTATCGCGCTCGGGGTCAGTTCTCCCCAACTCTCGACAATACTCCCTGTCCCTCTCCCCTTCTGTGATCCCCTCGAACGGACCCGCAACATCCTCTCTCATTGGCTCAGGTGTGTCGCGCTATGGCGGCTACAAGCTGCTCGAGCGCATCGCGGTATTCGACCGCTTGGGCAAAGTGCGAAACGTCCCGGGTAGCAAAGAGGATGTCTTCAAGAGCAAGGACCTCAGTCTCGTTGATAAGAGACGACTTATGCGGTTCCTGATGTTTGCCTCAGGCGAGTTCGAAGGCAAGCCCGAGCTTGCCGGTAACGAGACTACCCCTTTCCCGGACTTCCTCCGCAACAAGTTCTCGCTAAAGCAGGACGTCATCGACGCTATAACCTACGCGCTCGCGTTCTGTACATCTTCTTTTGGTTCGTCCCCCGTCTCTCGAGTGTTTTATCCCCACGAACGACGATTACAGATCCGACACTACCCGCGCTGCACCGTATCAGACGCTACCTGCTCTCCTCAGGCCGGTACGGTGCGTCCCCCTTCCTCGTAGGGCAATACGGCGGCGCGGGCGAGATCGCGCAGGGGTTCTGCCGCGCGTCAGCAGTCCACGGCGGCGTATATATCCTCGGCCGCAAGATCCTCTCCATCACCCACATCGAGTTGTCCTCTCCCCCAGACGGCACCGAGCCCGCGTTCTCCTTGCAGCTCGATGACCTCGAAGACCGCCTGACAGCCGACCTGATCATCTCCTCACCCGACTATGTATCCCCGGAGCTGCGTTCCATCGCTGGTTTGCTCCCTCCCGACACCCTCGACGCCTCTCAAGGGACTTCTTCAGTTGCTCGATGCATAGCAATCTTCGACGGGCCCGTCATTTTCCCGACATCTCCTTCGCAACAGACATTGGCCGGCAGCGAAGACCCTAGTCTGACTTCTGCCGACGCTGATCTACCTGTGGAGTCGGACGCTGAACCGCAATCGAAGGTGGACACCGCTGTGCTCGTCTTCCCGCCGGGATCTCTACCGGGAGCATCGGCGACTGCGTCCGCGACTGTGCTGTTAACCGGCGAGGGAACCATGTCCACTCCTGCCGGCAAGTGTGAGTAACTCCCCCCCGTCTTGTTGTCTACTCACCTTATAGTCTACATACCGTTAACGCCCTTTGGCATAGGCATCGCATACATCTCCATGCCGATTGACAGCCAAGATTCGACCCCCTGTTCAGCTGAGACGCTCCTGAAGCCCTACCTACAAGCTACCCTCTCTTCCGTCACCACCATCTCCACTCCTCCCGAGGCACTGTTCTCGGTCTTCTACACCATCAACGGTCACCGAGAACTGTACCCTCGACTATCAACAGCCGACTCTTCTTCACGCGTGCTCGTGACTCCGCCTTCATCGCCTTTGCTCCCGGAGAGCATGGATGATGCGGCTTGCAATGCCGAGGCTCTGTTTAGGCATGCAGTGCACCTGCTGCGTCCGGGGCAAGCGGGTACAGTTGAAGGTCTATGGCCGCCGTTAGAGAATCAGGATGAGGAGGAAGATAGTTGGTAGCTTGTAGGTAACAAGACTAAATGTTCCAGTCTGAGATTGGTTGCAAGATAGGGTATATTGCAGTAGACATTTGCATGGTAGGTAGGGAGTCATTCACTGCTTTACATTTGTAATTCAGGAGTATTATGATCATACAGATTGAGCATGATGGTCATGAAGGTGTCATGAAAGGAATGTCAGATATATTGAAGCATACTTGCTATTGCTGTAAACCTTCAAAGCTACATGGATCTGGTTAAACAAATGCTACTACTCATACTTACAACTGGAAAGTAGTGCTAAAAGTGACAAGTCCATAGGCAAGACAGTGATTGCACATCTAATTCCATTCTATGACAAGGTATGACCACCCCCACCCTTGATCCTTGAGATCTCATCCAGATGCCAAACACAGAGAGCTTTGGCCCTCTCACTCCCAATGCTTCTGTAGGCTTCCAGGGACAGCTCCAGCTTCTCTGTAGCTTCATCATATCTTGCAGCATTCTTCAAGATGACCCCCAAACTCCACAAGTAACCTGCCACTCCATGCGTGTCCCCTATCTCCTTGTAGCCTTGGAGAGCCTCCTGCAGCTTCAGAGCAGCTTCCTCATATCTGGACATCATGCAGAAAATGTCACCCAGACTCTCAAGGCATCCAGTCACTCCATGCTTGTCCCCTATCTCCTCGTAACCTTGGAGGGCCTGCAGGAGCATCTGGATAGCTTCATCATATCTGAAATGTTTATGCAGGAAGCTAGACATATTGTATGCTGCTTCTAGCAAACCTGGGGGTACTGGTGACTGGTTCTGGGTCCTGTCCTTGACCAACCACATAACATTGCCAGCCTCAACTGACAGGTGGTGGTGGATATCACTGTGATGCTCTGGATGGGACCCACAAAGGAGGTTGATGTAGTATGCTTCCAGTATCCTCAGGTGCTCTTCAGATGGGGGATATTGCTTCAGCACATACTGCCTGATTGGTGAAAGGGTATTGAAACCACCAACAGTCTTCTGTACCAGTCCCGTTCTTGAGAGGGCTGTGACAGCATCCTCCCTCCCTTTCATTAGACTTGTCATGACCCCCCATTTCTGTGTTCCAGGGTGAGTATCTTCAGAGTATGGATCCAGCAAGCCATCTGGGAGATATGATATGATTGCCAGCAGTGGTAGTGCATCTGTCTGTGCCTCCACAATCTTGCTCTGGATTGACATCTCAATTGAGACTTCCACATTATTGTCCTTGGCATTTCCAGTCTCATCCTTAAGCATGGCTGTCTTTCGCCTCTCCCACTGTCTGAGAAGATTTGATACTGACTCCACCTTGGCCAGGTTAGACACCAATGTGACTGCTAGAGGGACATGGTCAATCTTGGCCAGCAACTGAGAAAGCTTTGGGTCCTTTGCATCTTTCTGTGAGATATCTGCAAAAGTCTTGACGGAGGCTTCTGGAGGTAGAGATCCTGCATAAAGTGGCACTCCCCAAAGAGTCCCTCTGGGAGTAGAATCCCCTCTCATGGTGACTATGATAGTCACTTGGGGAATACAGCCTATTCTTCCAAGAATTTCCACAATCTGCTGGGTATTTTCTGAGTTATGGTAGGGGGTTTCAAAATTGTCCAGGACAAGGAGGAGCTCAGGCACAGCTCGCAGGAAAATGTCAAGGCATGTGAGTATGTCTTGGTCTTTCACTTTCTGGACTCTGAGGACACTAGTAATGTGGGATACCAGCTGTTCAGGACTGGTTGCTGATTCACAAGGAACAAAGTAGATATGCTTCTTGAAGTGTTCCTTGACTTGTTCATGGTGAAGAATCGCTAGAGCCAGAGAAGTCTTCCCCATCCCTCCAGAACCAAGGATAGCAAGATGAGATGGTGATATGCAGGAAGTTCCCAGGATGGTAGCCACAGCATCTGACACTTCACCCTCTCTGCCATGAAAGACAGCTGGCATTGGAGGGGGTGTGCTGGACAAGAGAATGCTGCAGGGAATATTAGCCAAAACCTATTAGGTTACTATGCTTGACACCCACCTACTGCTGTCCAGGACTTGTTCATCCTGCAACATCATTAGCCAATCTCTAGAGAGTAGTATTGGACACATACCCTAGCTGAGATAGAAAACATCTCAAGCCTCTTGCTGATATGATCAAGTTTTCTGTTGGATTTTGCAATGCCCATTTGGGTATTTATGTCTCCATGTTGCTGTGCAGTAAATTCTTCATCTCAGGAATATAGAAAAGCTGCAGGTTTCAACACGTACCAAGGACTGCCACCGTGCATTGCTGAGAAATTCCTTCCAGCTCGCAATCATCTCATTGTCTGCTTTTCGAGCAAGGAGTCTCTTGATGCTTTTCCGCCTTGCCATGTCCTCCATCGCTCAACAAACCTCAGACAGCTTCCTGTGAGACACGATGCATCGATGAGCACTGATCCTAGATCAAGCATCAGTCGCAACTCACAATTGAAGATCGCCCAGCTGATCCCGCAGGGCTTCGGTGATGTCGCCCTCGTCCTTCCCTTGCAGTGGCTTGATCAGGTTCAGCATCGTCTGAGCAGCCATTGCCGCAACTTCTCGACAATCCTCCTTGTTCTTCCGCACCAACTGCATCATACACCGACAAGCCTCAGCTCAGTATCCTGCGCTGCTTCATACCGGCTGGCGCATACGTACCTCTGCCGCATCGATAACCTGGACGGCGATCTGCATCGCTCCTTTCACGAAAGGTACGTTGATCCCGCCGTCCGCCACGTTCGCGACGACGGTCAGCGCCTCGCGGAGGTTCGCTAACACTACACTTCTCGACCCTAAGCGTTCCGCTTCCGGTCTGGGGGAAGACATCCTTTCGTCCAGTACGTGGTCAATGGTCAAGAGTCGATACGTGGCCGACCTGGGCAACTTGTGGGCAACGCTGTCTCCTCGTGTCCGTCCGCGGTCTATTTTCAGACCCACGGCTTGAGCAGTAAGCGCGCGCTTTACCGCCCTATGTAAATTGACATTCAATCCAGGTGGTAAACGCTCAAAAGTCCTCTCGACTCGGAGCGGGCACACTGACAGAAAGGAACGAAATCATTACACGACAGATGGGGTACGGATACATCTATTTGTCTAAGTACTACTAATCGATCTTCTAAATCTATCATCGCCGGAGTGAGTAAAAAGGAAGTCCATAGAAGAAAAGAACAGGGAGAGAACGTCTGCAGGCAGGTATCACCAAGTCCGAGAATGAAAGCGGACAAGTCCAGGAGGAAAAAGCGAGCGTACGCCGAAATAGACAAAAGGAAAAGAATGAAAGAACGAAAGTACGAAAACGACAAGCCAAACCCCCCCGGCACTCCTCAATTGCGCTTAAAACACAGCATATGGCACGTTATCCACCCCTTCAAGAAGCCCACCTCCGCATACGCGAAGAAATACCGCCACTTGCGCTCGAACGCCGCGTACGCCTCGCCGCTCGCGAACGGCAGCAGCTCGCGGTGCACGTTCGCTGCGAAGCGGCTCGACCAGGTGCGCAGCGTCCGCGGGTAGTCTGCCGGAACCGCATTCATATCAGGCATGATGATGACTGAAGAGCGGGGAGGAGGTACTCACGCGCGGCGTGGTTCTCGACGCCCTCGAGCATGAGCCGGCCCTGCGTGCCTGCCTGTGCCGCGTTGACGAGCGTCGTCGCGCTCGGGAGGCACGAGTTCGGCCACATATACCGGCGCATAAAGTCTTCCGCCCTAATCATACAGTCAGCATAAGCCCGCAAGTCAAGTTCTTCCGTAGACGTACTGATACTCTGAATACCTCGACTCAGGGAAAGTACTGCAGCTGATAACAGCAGTCGAGTCCTTATCCTTGAGCGCGTAATCCATCACCTTGAAGTAGGTGTTATAATACTACCATCTCCCCGTGAGCTCCGTCGTTCCCTTCCCGCTATCAGGCATCTACTCACCTTCGCTCCGACATGCTCGACCATCTCGACGCTCACGAAGGCGTCGAACCAGCCCGCCCACTCCGGCTTGCTCAGAACGTCCCGGTAGTCCATCAAATGCACCACCACCCGATCCTCCACGCCCGCCTCGCGGATCCGCTCCTCCGCGAGCTTCTTCTGCTCCACGGACAGCGTGAGGCTGTGCACGGTACACCCATAGTCCCTCGCAGCCTGTCCGTCCCAGCGTCAATGCCCGAAGACGCGGCGCTGATGCGATGACTACTCACCACGATCGCGAGCGCGCCCCAGCCGCTGCCGACCTCGAGCACGCGGCTCCCGTACCCAACTTTCGCCTTGCGCAGCACGTAGTGGATCTTGCGCATCTGCGCCTGCTCGAGATCGCACTCCGTCTCCTCGTGCTTCTCCGCGTCCCGGCCGCCGTCGCCGTCGCCCTCGACGCCGCCCTCTTCAGGACCCCACAGCGCGCAGGAATACATCATCTCGCGGCTCAGGAACGCCTGCGAAAGCAGTCACTGTGAGCCGGATGGACAATCCCTGTTGGACCCGCGGACGAACCTTGAACAGCTCGTTGCTCTGGTCGTAGCTCACGACGACGTTCGCGAGCGCGCGCGCCTTCGACTGTCCGAAGAACGCGCTGGACAGCGCAGAGAACGTCGCCGAGAGCCGCGCGAGCGCCGAGGGCAGGCTCGAGATCATCTCTGCATTATCGAGGTAGAGCTGCACGTCCATCGGGAGGGCACAGTCGTTCAGTAAGTGAGGTCCGACGCGGATCACAGCGCACGTACTTCCATGACGCCGTTGAGATCTGAGATTTCGACGTCGCCGTATATGTACGCTTCGCTGACTGTTAATTGGAACAATGCGATGTGTCAGTTAGGCGCTGTAATGCGACTCGAGAGGCACGTACACCCGAGATCGCTGGATCTGGAAACGATGCGGTGTGTCAGATGAAGTCAAGGCTTGGGCTATGGAAAGACGGCGACTTACACCACGACGCGTATCCAAAACTCGTCGTTGGTGACTCTAAGCGTGATGTCGTTACTTTGGGACTTGTTCCGCCGGCCGAAACGGTGGATAGAGCCGTCCACATCGTGAATCGCGAGCGAGCCAGTTTTGATCGAATGCTGTAGAACGGACAATAGCGAGCTGCGTGCTAATGCAGGAGCACGGGGCTGTAAGTCTGCGCAGATGCGAAATGAAGAGAGCAGTACTAACCTAATGATACCAACCATGAGCGGGGACTCGTAAGGGAGGCGAGCGACGGCGTTGGAGGCCTCGTGGATAGCGCTTGCGAGGGGGCAGGAACGCACGAAGAAGAGCTAGCAGAGGAGTAAGACAGGCCCATTTTTGCGATAGCTTTTCAAACAGAAAGCGGATAGACGACGATGTCGATGGAGAAACATGGCTGAGCATTGCCAGTTCTTATATGTCTGGCGTGGCTGGCCGTGGAGCGGAAGCGAGGACAGGCGGTCGTACGTCGACGACAGCGAGACCACGAAAACATCGGACGGGACGAGATGGGACGGCGATCTCAGATAGATGAGCGTTGCATCTGGCGCAAGATTCGAGGCTTTGCGCGATCTTCGAATGCGCAGGCGCAGCTTCGACGAGCCTGCTTCTGTCGTACTTTGCATACTGCCATGTTCCGCCGGCAGCCCTGGCAAAATAAAAACATATGTAAACTGCAGACAGACGGGGGTCGCATGGAAGGCCTGCTTGCGTTCGTCCGAGTGTCCAAGTTGAACGTTCCTGCGAGCGGCAGCGCGCACCTGTACAATGGCGCAGCGGGCCCGCAAAGCCCACGTTTTCTGATTAGCATTAGCATTGGCAACAGAATTGGATCTTCCATCAACCAAGCACAGATTATGTTTAATCTATCTCGGCAAGTCATTTGTGAACAACATCGTCATTTCGCCGCTTGGATTTTAATGTGGCGTTAACCTATGAACGCAGCGACACTTGGATCATCAAACCAAAGCAGCACTTTAGGTTCCGAGACGGTGGGCCACACTGCCAGGGAGTGCAGGAAGCAAACAGGAAGGCCACCTGCCATACTGGGGTTAGGGCCGACGCCGGTCCCTAAGGTCCACCGTGGACTCGGTGTGGACCTCTTCGTCGTCGCTGCTGATGCCTCTGCGACAACTGGGCGGAAGGGTCTGCAGCTTGCCTACTGCTGTTCCTCTGCCTCAGTCTCTTCTACATGTCCGCGGAACACTGTGCTGCACGCCGTTTGTTGCTCCGACGTTCGCCACCGACGCTCTGCCGCCTCCGACTCGCGCGTGCCCTCGACATCCGAGTCGAGGCCATCCTCCTACCTTCCAACCTCCTCAAACAGAGCTCGATGAGCAGCTCGACGTACTTAGCAATCTAACAACCACCCCGTATCGTGATCCATGGCCCTGACCGCGCGCACCTTTATAGACGAGCAGTCCCACTATCGAATGTGATCCCGACGCTCTCCATCGCCCTGCCCTTGTCCTCGGTGCACGCGATGCGGAAACGCTTTCTCTTATCCAGGACTCGTGTCCGTGACGTCTGCTACAGGGGCCCGCCCGCCGCCCTCGCCCGCACGCGCTGCCAATCGAACTCTGCCCCCCCCCCTCGCGATATCCCGCGGCGTCAGAAACGCACGCTGCTTCCAACATCACTATTGCCCAAACCGCCCCGCGCCCTATCCCAGTTGGCCCGTACAACGCTGAAAAGGATACAGCCATCGTCCGCGTCCGTCGCACTCGTCCCGCCCTCCCCGCGGAAGGTACCTATACCTGATGTGTCGTCATAGCCAGCAGCCCATATTGCTACGGCTCGGGGTATTCGACGTCCTGTAAACGTCTCCTCCAGGACACCCCCCTCGGCAGCTCGGTGTCCGCGCTATCTCCGGGCCTCCTCCAAGGCGTCGCAGCTTGTTTGACTGGCACCTGACAGATATCTCGGCTGTCCCGGGCCTTCTTTGGTCGTCCGGGAGCCATGTCTATCGCTGAAAGTGATATTCCAAACGTCTGCTGCTGAACATGTTACACTGGACTGGCACTCCGAGACGCGGGTGTTATCCTTCTGGTTTCTGATGGTGGCGCCGCCGTCTGCTAACAAGTCGATCAACTTTTACTTGCGCTGCTGCTTATGCGTTGTGTGATATATTGTATTCTTGCTCGGGGCCGCGGATTTCACGGAATCACAAAGCAGAGATGGGATTCCTTTCACTGCGTGCCCTGACGACATGGGTACTACCCAGGACTTCTAAACTACGTCTGCTGCCGATGGACGTTCAAATTGTATGACATCGCACCGACTCCCGACTCCCGATCCCTGCATCCGTGCGATGTGGCCTCTCGCGGACTTGGAGCGAAACTCCGCGACAACGCCCCTCTGTATCTGGCGACTCCGCTCGATGCTGACCATATCGTCCGTACCTCAATCTCGCGAACGATACTGCTGATTTCGGCATGCCTCTGTGGTCCAAACGCTGGATCCAGAATGGAGCGCCGCGACTGCAAGTATGCGGACCGGCAATTTCCGAGAAGACGGGATGCTGCACTTGGGACTGGTGCACACCTAAAGTTCGACGTCCGGGCTGGCTTTCCAGTGGCGTTCACGATGCGCGTGGACGTGTCACGGGCAAAGAAGGGGAGGCGTCGTGGTAGCCTGTGAGCGCATGCCGTCTCTATTTGTCTAGATAAGTAGTTGAGAATGCAAAGTGTTACGCTCGGACAGTGTGGATATAGCGAAGCAATCGCGGCTGCATTCCTGCACGCAGGGACTTGTGGGACGAGCCACCGCGATTGCGGCCTTACGGCTTTCGCGAGTGTAAAGAACTTCGTACATGCGCTCTACACTGCCAGCTTGGAGTGGGTAACGCAGCCTTACGGGATCTGCAGAGCTCCCTTGTCCTTTCCAAAGTTGTTTCCTGGCCGAGGCGGAACCACGACGCTCGGGGCCTTCCCGAGTTTAGAGACATCACCACAAATAATCTCACAGAAACAGGCCGGCTAACATGGCCTTGCGCAGATCTGCAGAAATTCTCTGTTCCTTCCAAGGACCGTTCCGTGTGAAGGCGGAAGCATGCCGCCTGGGCCTTGGAGCATTCCCGCATATGAAGACATCAATATATCTCACTACGAGAAGGCGGGTAACGCGGCCATGCTGGGATTGACACAACTTATCTGGCCCTTCCAAAGTGGTTTCCTGTCCGACGCGGAACTCACATCCGAGCTGGAACTCGGACTCGAATCCCTCCAGCCAGATATCGCACGTCCCCCCGGATCTGTAAACCAACGTCGGGGAACCCTCTCTCGGTGCCCGAAGAGGAACACTGGCAGAACTCATCAAGGCTGGACGTACTTCCAGGTAGGCTTGTCGCCTCGTCCACGCCGAACATCGAATCTCAGCCTGTGCTCACAGCACGAGAAGTCTTGACTATCCTCGAAGCCCGCGCGCCCAGCATTCCGCGAGGCGGAACAGACGGATTTAGGTAGGTGAAGTAACGAATTATCCGAGGTGAGCGGAAGATAATGTTATCATTGTGGGATACCTAGGCAGCGCAGCTTGTGCTGCCGGATCTGCGTCTATCCTCGGCTATGCTTGCGATGGCTCCCCGACTTGCACGGCGTACATGGCCCATGGTAGGTTCGCTGTGACGTCCACCGTCTGCCCTGGATGTCGAGGATTCAATCAGGGATTGCGTCAGAGGCAAGTCGTCTCGGCGAAGACGACCAGGCGAAGATCCGTCCGAGCGGACAGAAGCAAGAGGTTCTCTAGGACAATGCAGGGCTGAGATTGAGATTAGCGAGCCTGCTGGGATTGGCGCGAAGATTCGAGGGGGCGGCGGGATCTGTGGCTGTCTCGGGGTGAGGTGGGTGTGAGTCGCCAGATTCATGTTCGCGTCGCGACCACGAGCTCCGTCTTCTCACTTGGCTTTGGCGAGATAATCCAGCGCGGCAATGTACGTTCCATTCGGTTCGTTCTAGACTTACGAAAACTATGAAGGCTGGCGGGAGCAAGTATGACGACGAGCCTTCGAAGTAGTCGTCTGTGGGATTTATCTCAAACCCTCCGTCCATCCAATAGGTTACATTGCGAGACCCATCTGTCCGTTCGGACGGCGCGCTCTCAGCCACCGTCGTCATATGTCAAAAGCCTCTTGTTACCGCCGGCTGCCCACGGAGAGCTTACCGAAGACTTGGATAGCACTGATACTGCAGCTCCGTTAGTTAACGGCATCTAATTGAAGACGAAGAGATCTCCCCCTTCGTCGCCGCCTGTCGAGCAGGACGGCGGACATCCTGATTTCTTCCTCAGCAATGACGGTGGTCTAGACTCGCATCCCAGAGAACAGCACAACTGGGCGACGAACGAGCAGCCAGAGAGTACCCATGTCTATCGATCGACAGGCGACCACGGCGGAGACGGCATTTGCGGAAGCCATCGAACTATGGCCATTACACCGCACAGGGTCGCAGGTCCCAGTTGACTGCTGCGCGTATCTGACTGCTCCTGTCACTGTCTGAGCTGTCAAGGCTGCTAAACTCATGTGTGCTCCGCAGCGTCTGGACCTTCGGGGGAAATCCGAAAAAGACTCAGTGGTATAAACGAGAACACGAAGTGGTCGTGGCTTGACGAGAAGATCCAACAGCACGTATGTCATGGGTGGAATAGCTTACCAGCAATGCAGACCACAACGAAAAGACGGCGTAGGTCGGCACGCATCAGTACAGATGAAATAGCCCAAGCGATTCCTCGCTACCGTCCTCCGATGAATTGGGAAGCCACTGGCAGAGTAATGAACGTCTTTTCACGAAACCACTATCCGATCGACGGAACTGGACAAATGTTGCAATGAGCACTAGACACCGCGAGCGGGTCTCATTTCTCTGAGACTCATAACTTGGTAAGCTTCGACATACGCTGCCGTCGGACTGTGCGGGTCGCATCTGGAACTCAAGCGTCAGCAGAACACGTTGCAAAATCGAGAGGGTGACTGCGCGAGCAGTCAGTATACTCCCGCTCTCGGTCGGTGCCGGCGTGATGGCCGCCTGTCGGTTTACTAAACTCTGCTCCTCGCCGGCACAGACGGAGGTGGTATAATCAGGACCTTATGCGTGTACGCGGTGTAGTCAGATACGCATGCAACAAACGCTGACAGGAAGACAGGTACCTTCCATTATTCTGAAGTGAGGAATCTGTACGTGCTCAGTCGATGTGAATACCCTCCTTGCAGCAAGGTGATAACTGACCAGCAGTACAAGCCATGTGCACGCCTTAAGCCCATTGAACTTAACTCTACTGCGTCATTCGATTGATGACCGCTGCCTGCAAGCTAGCGAATTTGTGGCAAGGATTGGGCTTGAAGCGAATTCTCCTTGCACGGCACAGCTTTCGAGGATAGGACACTTCGATAATTATGGTCGCAGATCGATCTCGACGACTGCGCTTCTGATGCAACAGATCGGAAGTCTTAGTGTCAATCGCAGCCTCGTGCTGGATAGTGTTGGATAGCCGGGTAGATCTGAATCTCGTACGAAGGGGCCGCCCAAGAAGTTGAATGGCGTCCTGCAATAGTCAATTCGGCAAAACATCTAAAATAATGGGTGCTGCTCCTCACCGCCTGTTGGAATACATAACCGCGGCACGTCTAGTAAGGATATGTGAGTCAACCTGTAGCGGGGCGGGAGACAGCTGGTGCGCCCGAGTACGGGCCCGAGGCTCAATGAGATGAACTGAAATTTGGAGGAGTCGCTCTTGCCTCCACCATTTACCGCTTCTTCGAGTCGGGAAGCCAATCTAGACTGACCTTACCTCGTTATGTACATATAACATTACTTCATTGCGAAGGTCGATTCGCTCGAGTCGGTCTCCGTGCGCCACAGGCGCGTGGGCAATAACCGTCCGACATGTGTACTGTACACGGACAGCATCCAAGTGCTCATATCGACGGCGCAAATATCCGTGCTTATGCTGCGAGTATTACGCGGCTCTGCGTCGGATATAAGTACGGCAAGGCCAGGCATCAACGAGGGAGAAGTTGGACTCGAGACGTGTGCACCTTTGCGATAGACACTTCCTGCCAAGGTCCCTGGACAACTTAGGCGACGAGATGACTTCTGCCATCTGCAGAAGACGCAGAGGCAGCGGTGCTTCAGACAGTGACCCGAGATGTGGCAAAAGCGCGGACGTCCGGACAAGTTGCATGTTGAGTTTTGACTCTGCGGTACGGCCAGGGACACCACTCCTCCACCTGAGCATCGCTTCGGCGCCCCAATGGCCCCCAATAACCTGGAGAAACATCCACAAGGAAGTTCGCTGGTTTAGCCTCGCAGTGCTGGTGTTGACGCCGCTTGTTGCATTGTACGGCTCGACAACAACGGTAATGAGGCGTGAAACCTTGACCTTCTGTCTCTTCTATTATTTCTTCAACATGACAGGTAAGTCTTGTGCCGCTCAGAAATTGTGTAGACCTAACACTGCCCTCGACCAGGAATAACGGCGGGGTACCACCGCTTATGGTCTCACCGATCGTATACGGCATCGCTTCCTCTGCAGTACTTGCTGGCATGTGCGGGTTCCGGTGCAGTCCAAGGGTCTATCCGTTTCTGGGCTCGCCTCCATCGCGCGCACCACCGGTATACGGACACGTCCATGGATCCGTACTCGGCGCATCTCGGCTTCTGGCATTCCCATTTTGGATGGATGCTCCTGAAGCCGCGAGTGAGACCCGGAAGGGTCGAAGCGGGAGACCTACAGAACAACGGCGTAATCACCTGGCAACACCGGTGGTATTTCTGGCTGGCAGCGTTCTGGGGCCTGATAGCGCCGGTCGCGTTTTGCGGCCTAGGATGGGGAGATTGGTGGGGCGGGTGGTATTACGCAGGCTTCGCAAGGCTCGTGGCGGTCCACCATGTGAGTGTCCCAGTCTTAGATTGCTCGCGAAGTTGACCACGCTGATAACCGAGCAGAGTACCTTTGCCGTTAATTCAGTCGCCCACTGGCTGGGGTCGACGCCGTATTCCGACAAGCATACTCCGCGGGATCACCTGATCACCGCATTCTTGACGTTGGGTGAGGGCTACCACAACTTTCACCACCAATTTCCGTCCGATTATCGCAATGCCGTTCGGTGTGTATCGGGTTAGTTCGTGCTGAGCCTTGAGACATTAACTCGCCATCTAGCTGGTATCAATACGATCCGACGAAATGGTTCATTTCACTGTGCGCCTGCTTTCGTCTTGCGTCTAATCTGCAGCGATTCCGAGAGTCAGAAATACAAAAATGCCGTTTGATGATGGAGATCAAGAAACTGAAAAGGACTCAAGATGACATCGAGGAGAAATGGGGCTGGGGTACCGACCCCCAGCATCTAGAAATCTGGAGCTGGGACCAATGTGAGCGCATGTAGAATTCTTCAATCAAAGACTAAGGCAGTGTTTCCTCAGTCAAGGAAGCCTCCATGAAGCGGCCGCTAATGGTCATCTCGGGATTCGTGCACGACGTCTCCTCATTCGTGTACGAACACCCAGGCGGGGAGGCCTACTTGAGAGCGTACACCGCAAAAGACGCTACCAGCGCCTTCCACGGCGGCTCCTACGATCATTCTGACGCAGCTGTTAACGTGAGTGCCTTGCCTGAATCAAATCGATCTAGAGCTGACAGGGAGACGCTTCTGTAGCTTCTGGCAACCCTGCGGGTCGCCATCCTCCGACACGGAGTAGAAGTCGTTTCTACGGGGGATCCGCCAGATCCGCCACTTACGGACGGTGGGGATGATTGGGCGCATCATGTGCCTCCGTGCAGGAAGCTGCGAATCGTAGAGGCCCGGATGAGAGACGTTGCATGAGGTTAGGGTTAGTTGCATCATCTGGTGGTCGGCGGGATAAGACTGGGACAGAACGCATTATTCCACGACTTCGCTCTTAGTGGAATGTGCGATTGGTAGGATACAACAAAGAGATGCACGTACTTCCATCAGCACCTAAGAATACGGGTCCATCGCCAAAGCCTTACTTCATCGCCGCAGTCATAGCCCGGTTCGCCTCCCCAACCGTCGAGCTGTAGTACAACCGCCCTGCAACATCACCCACCACCCAGTCGAGCCCTGTCACCAGATTATTTCCGGTCACCGCACTGCAGGGCCATATCCTCCAGTTGTGCGACCGAATGGAATCCAGGTCAAGAGCCTAGCACACTATTCAGACATCAAACGAAGCGTAACGGAGCGACTGCCTCACATGGCGGATCTCCTCATCAGACATTGACCCCTGAATATCCTGCTTATTGGCGAAGACTAGAAGGGACGCGCCGGCCAACCTCTACATATCTGAGTCAGCATCTATATGGATATAGCCAGGGGGGTCAGCCTGGGATGCATACGTCTTCGAGGAGCAGCGAATGTAGCTCGTCTCGGCAGTCTTTCATCCGAGACCGGTCAGTCGAATCCACGACCCAGACAATGGCATCGGTCTGTTCGAAGTAGTTTCGCCAATAAGGCCTTATCGTGCGCTGGCCCCCGACGTCCCCTAGGCATTCACGTGTCACAGTTTCACTATGCCATGAACCTGATGCACACCCACATATATTCAGAGTGTATCTGTCACATTTACTGCCATCAGAGTCCATCGAGAGCACCAGCAGATGGATTGCTCACCCACCGTGGATAAACGTCTTGATATTAAACCCAAGCGTGGGGCTAACACTCATGATGTCCTCTCCATTGAGCTTCTTTAGTATGGTGGTCTTCCCTGCATTATCTAGACCGCTGAGAAAACAGGTGAGGGAACATGTTGCTCAAGCAATAGACGACGCACAGAAAGAGAATGCGCATCTCTTTCTCTTTCTGTCGGTTCTTCCTGATGATGGTTAGAAGGCCCATTCTAAAGCACTGGATCCTAATCGCAAGATGACTGAAGCCAGGCAAGACTGAATATCATCGATGCGTCGTCCTTCGAGTCCTGTCTACTGGTCCTCGGCGTGACGTGACTGACCGCGTTCAGGCGCCTGGAACGCGCGTGTCGACTTCGATCTTGAAGCTTGAAGCTTGAAGTCCTCAACCTGCCGATTTCTCGCTCATTATTGCAGCCTGAAGCTTTCAGATATGCATATCGCGCGTCTGAAGACCTTGCTTTGAGAGAGATAATTTTCTATACTTAATATAGATTGTCTGGCTTGCCGTCTCTTCGCGGTCTACGCATGTTCATCTCTGATCCTTGAAGGCTGATCCTGTACAAATTACAGGTCTTCGTAGACCGGTCTGTGGGTGGTCCCATTGACAGCATAATGGTGTGTAAGGTGCATCAGGGGTGGCGTGGCAAGGACTACCCACTAGCCTTCATGGATTGACTGAGTGGCTTTCGGAAGATACGCTGAGAATTCGAACCCGATTCTGGCCCTCCGGTATGATCTCTGTGTTTTCATTCAGCTTCAAGCACAACTTCCTGTCTTTTCAGTGATCTCGACGCAGTAGGCGCCTCAAGCATGCTGCTGGGAAGTAAGCCTCTTGTGCGGTAAGCACATTCCGGCGTATTGGCTCCAGTGACCGCATGTACAACTCATTATGGACTCGTTGATCAGGAAACGCGTACAGCACTGAGAGCTCGGCACTTGCAAGCCCGAGCCCGAGGTCGAGGTCGAGCCTGTGAATCGATGGGTACGAGGATACAGCAGTGCACAGCGTCGGGTTCATCGACTCATTGGCCCTCGACTCTTGACCACGAACTCGCTACGATGGCACCCGCAAAACTGAAGGAGTCTAAGAAAAGTTTGGTGGCGTTAGGACACCTAAAGGAAGCCCTTAGCGGGGTTGCGTACATTGCGGATGCGATGAATGCGCCGTTCGTGAAGGCCGGGCTACAAGTCGCAATCAAGCTGATCGATACGGCTGAGGTACGTCGCCGTCCATGTCTTCCTCTCGCCGAGACGAGACACATGACTTAGGCGTTCGATTACGCCTCTTCAGTGCACCGTAAAGAACAAGAGTGATTGCCATGAGCTCGCGCGCACTGCTGCTCAGACGATGCTGGATCTAGCTGAATCTCTGAAGGGGAAGCGACTCGAGGATATTAGTGCGAGCCTGCAGTTGCAGTTGGAGAATCTACAGTCGTGAGTTATCTAATCTTGTCATTTGAAGCAGTTATTCCTCATGAACGTGTTAGTAAAATGTTGGATATATGTCGCGGTATGGAAGAAATGACTGCCCGGAGCAGCTTCAAGCGGTTTATAGCAGGGAAGTTGGACGCCGACATGATTGCTAGCTGGAAGAAATACCTGGAAGATGCACGATGGAAGTTCATTGTAGGTGTTCAGTCGAAAGTGTTTAGATCTCTAACTCAGCGTGTAATGATCATTCAGCAACACGGTGACATCAATATTCAAGTTGGGGTAGCCCAAATCAACAGAAAACTTGATATCATGTCTGGATCCAGATGGGTATGTTATAGGAAGATGGTATGCTGATATTCTTGGAACTGATCATGTTGTAGGATGAGCAAACCAACAATGCCCAGAGGTCAGACATGATCTAGATGATCATGAATGTGGCTGATTATTTCAACAGTATCTTTTTCTCTAGGATTCCACCACCAATGCCATCTATATTCCACGGCAGAGAGACTGAGGTATCAAATGCTGTTGACAAGATATTAGGCCCCACACAGACCCACTTGGCAATTCTGGGTTCTGGAGGGATGGGCAAGACCTCTCTGGCTTTGGCCATCCTGCATCATCCTCAGATCAAACATCATTTCAAGGATCACATCTACTTTGTCCCCTGTGATTCAGCTACCAGTCCTGACCAACTTGTGTCACATATCTTGACTACCCTGGCAGTCCAGAAGAAGCATGGGCAAGACATTCTAACAAGCTTAAATGCCTTTCTACAAGCTGTGCCCCAGCTGTTGCTGGTTCTGGACAATTTTGAGACTCCATATTATGATACAGAGAATAACCAGGGGATTGTGCAAGTCCTGAGCAGGATCACATGTGTCCCTCAGGTGACTCTTGTTATCACTATGAGAGGGAATTCCACTCCTAGGGGGGCTATCTGGGGAGATGCACTGGAACTCAGGCCCATATCTTTGGAAGCCTCAAGGAAGATATTCTTTGACATCACCCAGCAGCATCAAGATGATGTGCTTGACAGGCTCTTGGAAAAGCTGGACTACATTCCTTTGGCAGTTACTCTGGTCTCCCATCTGGCAAAGTCTGAATCTGTGTCCCATCTTCTTAGGCAATGGGAAAGGCAGAAAACTGCCATGCTTCAGGATGATACTGCTAATGAAAAGCACAACAATGTCCAAATCTCCATTGAACTGTCCTTGCAGAGCAAGATTGTCCAACAGGCTAAAGATGCTCTGCCTCTCCTAGCTCTGATATCAGGCCTCCCAGATGGCCTATTGGCTGTTTCCCAGATAGAGGATGAAGATGGTCTAGAGAAGTTGGAAGCAATGACACCCCATATGGAGGACAGAGATATGGCTCTCAAGGCCCTCTTGAAGGCAGGACTTGTACAGAAGACTGGTGATAACCTGACTGTCCTCTCTCCAATCCAGTACTATGTCCTGAAGCAATGTCCATTGGGTGCAGTGCACAGAAGAGCACTGGAGAACTACTTTATCACCTTGATCCAGAAACATTTCCATCACTTCAATGATACACTGTCAAGAGAATCTGGGAACATAACTGCTCTCCTCAAGCATGCATGCCAAAGCAAACATGATATCTATGCAGAAATCCTGATGGCAGCATACAAGATGTCATGGTTCCTCATAAACCATAACATACCCCAAGCACAACTACTTTTTGATTCTCTCCTCCCCCTTGTGGTGGAGATGAATGGAGGTGTATTTCTGGTGGAGTGTGAGGTCCTTGCTGGCATCACATTGCTAAGACAAGGCAGAAATACTGCAGCCCAGAAGCAAATTGAACAAACATTGAAGCGCAGCCAGGAGCTGAACTACACAAGTGGAATTTCTCAGAGCCACCACTGTCTTGGGATGATTTTGCGCATGCAGGATCAATATGCTGAGGCTGTTGCCCATTTCAGACTGGCAATTCCTGGATATCAGCAGAGTCAACAACCAGATCGAGTGGCTGCATGTCATACAGCTATGGGTGACATGCTAAGACTGGAAGGCAAGCCTGCTGAGGCTGTGATTCAATTAAAAGAAGCATTCAGCCTGGCCAAACAAGTTGGCAGTCATGACACAATAGCTGAATGCCTTTGGAGCATGGGAGAGTGTTTGAGAATGCAGAGACAGCACACTGAGGCAGTTCAGAAATTGGAGGAATCACTGGCTTACTACAAAGAAACCAAAAACAAGCCCTCAATGGCTCAGTGCCTCTGGAGCTTAGCCAACATTTTGCTCTTTGAGAAGAAGCATATCCAAGCTCAAGCAATGTTGCAAGAGGCAGTGAAACTTCACAAGGAGGTGAACAACAAGGGTGGTGTGGCTGAGTGCTATGGGAGCATGGCACTAGTGGCTCTCAGGATGGGTCCAGAAGGAATGGACAATGCCTTGCGTCTAGTTGGAGCCTCCATGATTATCTGGCATGAGCTATCCGATTATTCTGGGATTGCCATGACCTTCAGGTACATTGGCAGGATCATCATCTATCAGACATTATTTGAGTCAGCATTCAGGTGCTTTGAGATAGCGATATCAATGTTTACAAGACTTGGGCTCCCTGAACAGGCTGCAGAATGTGCCCAGGAGCTACAGCACAATCTCCAACTTGCAGCAGATTTTATGGCATACCATGGTGGCCACTCAGAGTAGTAAATAGGTAGGGACAGTGCATGTACACTTATTAAGGATCTCCATATGAGAGTGATGATGAATGTCATTGAGTTCACAGTACTGTGGCAAACATCATAGAAGTCTGAGCAAGAATATATGTAGGTATACTTCAGGTTGAAGAGCATTTTCTCCATCTCTGTAATCCTAATTCCTGGTTGATTATATCAACCTTACTTTCTCCAGTTCATCTAAGATCTTTCATCTGTGCCATAGCCATACTTATTGTCTTACATGCTATAGGGCCAATATCAAAAATCCAACTGTCTTATATGTTTGAGGACATGATAGCAAACAGGTCATAAGAGCCTGCGTGATTCTCATAAGGTGTGAATTAACTTCAATATATGCCAGATATTGATGAATCAGAAACATTTGTACACTCATCTTGGAATATTCTTTATTATACAGGGCAGGACTCATACAAGACTGAATAGGTGAAATTGTGGGTGCAGGCTAGCTAATTCTGTGGCTTGACAATTATAGGACAGCTAGGATTGTAAGACTCTGTACTTTTCCTGATGCTCACCACCACCCGTAATGCCTGGATTTGTTGCAGACAGCATTCAACTCTCAGGGACCCACTTTTTTGTATCAAGTTTATGGACAGAATCCATTCCACATCCTGCTTCAACCCATTCTAAAATTACATACATGGAGTTTGTCCACATCCTTCCCGTCTCAAGCCTCCACGAAAGCCCAGTATATAACCATCCCCTCCCCTCCCTGCGCTTCCACCGTAACCTCCGTCCCCGCCCCCACAAACACCACCTCCCCCGTGCCCACCTGGGCCCCCTCCTTCCCTCCCCACTCCATCACCCCGCCGCCCTCCGTCACAATCGCGATACTCGGCCCATCGATGGCCGGCACGCGCTCCTTGCGCGCGGGGACGCCGTCCTCACTGCTCATCCCCGCCCCTCCAGAGCCCGCGGCGGGTACCTTAATCTGCAGCACGGAGAACTCGGGCACGGGCGGGTCGTACAGGTCGATGGCGACGCCGAACGTGTCCGCGCGCGGGAACGGCGCGGGGCGGACGTAATGCTTCGATGGGTCGGACGCGTTGTAGGTAAGCCCAGAGACGAGGTTGGGTATGTCGCGCAGTTTCGGGGTGAGCCCCGCGCGGATGACGTTGTCCGACGTGGCCATGCACTCCATGATGTCTGCGTTCGTGGTAAGTTAAAATCCGTGCGCTAGTGAGGTGACGCTGAGAATATGCACGCACCTCCGCTCACGTATGCATGTGGTTCGCCCGCCGCAAGGAATATCGCCTCGCCAGGCTGCAACTTCACATAGTTGAGCATATACGCGCAGAACACCCCAATATCCCCAGGGAACTGGCTTTCCAGCCTGAGGACCAGATCCTTGACATCGCTCTCCTCCTCCCGCACGTTACCGTTTTTATACCGTTCAACGAGTGCCCGCAGCTGTGATTGGAAGAGGCCCGGCTCCGCAGTCATGACAGCGGAGAACATGTCCTTAAGTGCGGTCTTCACTTTGGGGTTCGAGGGATCCTCCGAAGTGAGGGACAGGAAGGCCGCAGATATTGTGGTAGGGATAAGGGCGGCAAATTCAGGGACGGAACGGATGTAGGAGGCAAGCTTGGGAAGCGGGAGGAATCCGCACATGGCGGTGAAGGGCGTGATGGCCAGCGCCATCTCGGGCTTATGGTTTGCATCTGTGGGTAATGAGTGAGGCAGGATATATCTTCTATGCCAATACAGAATTCACCTTTGTAGATGTCCGGGTGCTCCTTGTGCAGCACTTTAGCAGTCTCCTTATCCGGATGGGTCTGTATACTCAACGCCTTCTCTATCGCGAGTACTTTGAATAGGAAGGGTATATTCCCCTCCTTGGCATCTTCGAAGTTCTGGAGGACCTTCTGTCCCATCAGCTGGGGGTTCGCCGCAAGGTGCTTTGAAAGAGGCTCGTCCGTGCCGAGTACGCGCGAGGGGCCGCTAGGGTGTGTTCCCATCCATAGCTAACAATGAGTTCCACAAATCAAATTGTATCCCATTTCTGAAGGCTGCAGAGTGTATACCTCTGCGTACGGCGCGGATTCGTCCAGTGTGAAGCCGGGTATCTTGGACGCTGCCGCAAACTGAGCAACCTTTGAGCTCAGCCCGACCTTTCCCCAATCATACTTTTGCGTCGCCGGAATGATCTTGAAAACAGGATCTGTGGCCATCAGGGTAGGCGATGCTGGTCGGAGTGGTATGAGTAGGAAAGCAGAGAGAGACGCGTCGCGGGTTGCATTTGCGCTGAATGCACACGGTGGCGGGTGGATTGGCCTTGATCTGATTGGTGACGCACCCGATCTCCCGATCGATCTGTTGACTAAGCGTGCTTCTCTGTGGTTGTGCCGTGATTGCTCCTGCATTTCTCCGCCACACCCAACTGCCACAAATTCAACTACAGAGCATCATGAACAGGTATGCAGTACTCTGGGTTACACCACGTGAATATTGACCTTGGTCTTTAGAGGACCTCTTATTCTGGTGAGTACTCAACATTGATATCGGAGCTGTGGAAGCTAATCCGTCCAGCAGACGATCGATGAAGCAGAGGTCTGTCCTTACATTTCCACCGGCATTCATGACTTCAATGTTCACTTAATCCATAGTATCTGCTAGATCAAATGGTGCGCTTTTAGCCACAACCCATCCTTCATCTATCGACCTGTTTGTCCCAGCCAATGCCAGAAGCAGACGAGGATCCGCTGGTCACTAACCTCCGCAAACGCTTGCGCGACCTCCTCGAGTCGCTGCGTTCTGGAGCTGAGGGGACCATAAAGAAGGATTAAGGAAGAGCACCTCTTTTATAGATCCCATTGTAGGATATAATTGCAGCAGAGATTGAGCAGAAGTAGAAGGTCTCGGGATATCAATTGGATAGACGCGTGACACAACGTCAACAGCGGGCTCTACATACAAGCTACCAGGATCTCTGTGAAGCAAAAACACATCAGGTTATATCCAAGAAAGTACGCAAACGCAGAGTTTCTTTTATTCCCATCCCTCGCCACCACACATATTACGACCTTCAGTCACGCGTCGCGCTTGCGCTCGCCCCAGCCTCCGGTTCATCAGCAGTCTGCAGAGCCTGCAAGATCTGCTCCCGCCTCAACCACTTTTCCTCCGGCGTAAAGTACCAAGTGAGGACAGCGAATAGAGTCACCGAGCCGAAGATCACGACAGCCTACGACTAAGTATAAAAAGTTGCGCTACACAAGATAAGGGAGAGGACATACGAAGTTGAACGTCTCCGCATTGACCGGGAACGAAAACGGGGACAACTGCACCTACAAACCCGTTGTTGCCATCAGCACACTGAAAAAATTAAAAGATGACCATATGCACTCACCGCAACAATCAACCCGTTGAACAGCACCGCAGACAGATAGAACGGCTTGGCCCACCGCCCAAGGCGATAATGGCTCCCCCGGAACTCATTCGGCGTCATCGTCAGCCTCAGCAGCGCAATGAGGCCGTATGCCGCCGTCGTCGGCACCCCGCCCGCCGACACCAGCGACGTGAACGCCACTTGGCTGGGCAGGATGGTACACAGGATCAACGCGCCGAAGACAAACATGACCGTGACGGCGTTGCGCGGCTGTCCGTCCGGCGTGACCCGGCCAATCCACCATGAGAGCGGGAGCACGCCGTCGCGGGCAACGGCGAAGACCAGGCGCGAGGCGGCCACGACTGCGACGCTCGTGTTCTAGATACGACCCTGTCAGCAGGTAAGGGGCGGAGAGAAGACTGTGACCTACGATGACGAGACCCAGTACGGCAAGAATAGTCATGAAGATACTCGGTCCCTTGCCGAGAGCAAGGGCATAAATCTGCACGAAGGGTTGCGGTGCGTCGAGAGCAAATACGGATTCCAGGTCCGGGATGCAGAAGAGGAATAGGATGGTAGTCGCAAATCCTAGGATACCCGTGGCAAAAGCGCTCGACAGGATTCCGCGAGCGGCGACGACGCTTGCATTTTTGGTTTCTTCCGCGATATGGCCGGAAGCGTCAAAGCCTATCAGGGTGCCTGCGGTAAACAAACTGAACATGCATTGTGAGGATCTGTTAGTGTAACTTGAGTGGAAGTGCGACTGACTATGATAATATCCAGTTCCATCCAGCCGGGGCACCGGTGCCGTTATCTACACTATCGTTAGATCCATTCATCTATACGTGGACTACAGTCACCACTCACAAGTCTGAGTAAAGACCTCCTTGGCTGTACGCAAGCCGTAACTCCTCGATGCTCCAATCGGCAGCCAAATTAGACACAGGAAGAAGTCGAGCATCATAAGCCCGACGGAGAACTTGAACAGGCGGGAGTACCACTTCGGCGGCATGTAATTCAGGGCAATGGCGACGCAGAAGAGACCTTCTGCAATGGCCCATATGAGCGCACGCCATTGGATGTTATCATTCCCAACGCCGCCAGGGAAGTTGACTTCCCATACGGCAAGCTGCGAGACAACATAGTTGGCGGTGGTCTGCGATGAAAGTCCCGCTTCAAACATCGTCTTGCAGATCGTTAAAGGACCAAGCGTACCTGACAATTTCCGGCCGCAAAGGTCATCCAAGCGGTGCAGGACCACCAGGCCACGATGAAGCCGAAGAACCGCGCGTATTTGGGTCCAGCGCTCTCAGCCGTCCAAATGTATATAGACCCACTGAGAGGCAGGGCAGAGCATATTTCTGCCAGCACAGCCGCTGTGATCCACATGAAGACCAAGGTAACAATGTACGACGACCTTGATGAAAATCAATAGACGGGGTGGGGATGATATTCGGCTCCATTTACCAGACTGCCGCTGGCCCACCAGCCAGAAGCCCGAGGAAGAGGGCAGACCTGGAAATACATGAGACGAAGAATGGCGTCTGCATGAACTACAATCGTACCTCACTCCACCGATAAAGTTCAAAGCGGCGAAGCTCGCTGCAAAACTCTCGAAGAAGTGCCATGTCCGATGCAATTGCTACATGGCAAATTAGAACGTCATGACAGAAAGGGTAGTAACTCAATACCCAAAATGTACCTGTTTATATCCAAGCTTTTGCTGTAGCACAGGGACAAATAGCACGTCAGTAAGCTCTGCTATGGCTTCCTCCGGGGAGGAAGCAAAAGTTAGAAGATACACTGGGGCTTTCCCTACGCAGGTCTGAGCGCTGATCAGGTTCTAACGGTGTAATCTCAACCCCATGTCGCCCCCCGCCTCCCCATTGCGGACCAGCCACCATATTCGGGCGGCAGGTCAGATGGAAAAGAACGGTTCGCAGACAGGGATACCCGCAGCCATTCCAGTGTCCACTAGAAAGCGACGTTACCAATGAAGTGATGATGTCAATTCAGCCTCATGCCCCGCAAGGTCCTTCCCAGCTTCTCCGTAGAAGTTTTACCAGCTGAATCTCATCCTGATCGACGGCGTCGGCCTCGTGATCATGGTCCTTCTTTGTATCGATGGAAGGTGCGGACATAGTGGGTCCTCCACAGAAGCGATGAAGAAGCAGTGAAAAGAGGATACAGGGATGCTAATCGCACAAATTGCGGGTGTATAAATACATGTGCTTATGTAAGACAACTGTGTGGACAAGATGGAGAGATAAGGGCGGAGTGAGGCGCGATGAGGTTGCGATGAGGTACGCGCTCTCATGGAATGTCAAGGAGCTGATCCCCAACAGTGTCAGAGAAAGCAAGACACATCACGAAACTAATTTTACTGACCGACTTCAGGCCCTTGATGAGCAGCCATTCCTCGTTGGAGACCTCGGCCCTAAAGTGAGTCTGCAAGAAAAGACAGCGGGTCAGACAAGAACTAACGCAACGATCAGCTTCAATCCTTACCTTGAGTACATCGATACTTTGACGAGATATACGGCTGACTATCTCATCCTTCTCGTCGAAATGCCGTCCGAACATCTTGGGTGTCTGATAGACAGCGTGTTCTATCTTAACAGCCACACCACCGCCAGCTTGCGACTTTTTGACCACCTGAATGAAACATGCGTCAGATCATAGATACACCCTTAATAACCCGAGTCGATTCACCTCTTGCGACTTGTGATTGATCTCGAGAGAAGAGCTGCAATGATCGTTAGACGCAAAACCAAAATAGAGGACGCGAGCTTACATCTTGCCGAGCTCAACAATCTCCTTCTTCTTTGTCACTGGGTCGACTTTCACGACGCAGAGGGGAGTGCCCACGCGCAGGGTACCGTCAATGATGTCGACACCAAGGATAATCGGGTCTCGCTTGGCAAAGGCCGCAATGATCTTGAGTCGACAGGGCCAAACAGCTTGAGGAGCAGCATCTCTGCGCTTCGCCTCCATGATCTCATTGTTATACGCCGTGAAGGCATCGAACAAATGGTAAATGATATCAGCTGGACTATGGTCAGTTATATCGTCTCGATGTTGTAAAGATAACGCATACCCTTGAACAGCCGGATGCCCATCTCCTCAGCCAGGCGCTCTGCTTCAGAATCTACCGGCACATCGAAACAGAGGATACAGGCAAGTTCCCGCTGCTTCTCAAGCATAGTCGCCGCACGCATGACGTCCCGCTTGTGCACAGGCCCGATGTTGATGCCGGAGACGGGGATCTTGCTGCTCTTCAAGAAGTCTAGCAAAGCTTCCAGAGAACCAAGAGTCGAGGCCTGTACACAGACCCCACGGCCGGACTTGTCGATGTTATTCAGCAAGGACGTAAGATCAGACATGACCTCCTCCATCATCTCCTCCTCGTCATCGTCAGGTCCTACGACCAGAAGACGAGAACCAGCAATCGCTTTCTCCAAGTCTGGGGCGGCAATCTTCACACCCAATGCAGCCTTGACTTCTTTGTGATGAACATACGCGGACTGAGCGATTGTTGTGAGATGCAGTCTTCTAGAGATCGTCGAAATTGCCCACCTTTATGCGAAGCTCCCGTAGAGGCTGCGGAGTCAGTAAGGCACGGATCTGCGTGACTATAGGTCCGTTCAAACCGCAGACCACAATCCTATCCCCTTCGCGCAAGTAACCATTGACCAAAACAACATCGATGGTCGTACCAAGACCCTCGATAACCTTGACCTCCAATACCGTACACTCAAGTTCAGACAGGTACATCAGACGCTCCGACATACGTTGCTGCGTGAGATTGACGAGGAGCATAATCATATCTGGTATGCCCTCGCCAGTTATCGCGGACGTTGGGACGAGAGAGACATTCCGGGCAAAGCTCTTGTTCTCATAGTAGAGAACAGCGTTGAGACCTTGCTCGGCGAATGCCACGATGGTCTTTTGCACTCGATCCTCGAATTCCCGCTGAACAGAGCGTTTTTGTTTCGCCAAGGAGTCTCGGAACGCATTATCCGGCGTCGGTTCCCAGCCATACATACGGTCAATCTAGGGGAAGTTATGGGAGACGTCCAGAGGCAGTGCAACGCAAGTCATACCTTGTTAAGGGCAACGATGAAAGGCGTCTTTCTGTCACGTAACAACCTCAAGGACTCCAGTGTCTGAGGCTCCAAGCCGTGCTAATTGAATAGTTAGATGAGAGCTGACGTAGAGGACTCACATCATTTCACGTACCATGATGTCAACAACCAGGATGGCGATGTTACACAGCGAACTGCCTCTTGAACGCAAGTTGGTGAAGGACTCGTGGCCGGGTGTATCGATGATCAAAAGACCAGGAATTTTGTACTCGAACTTGCCGTCCGCGTTCATAACTGCAGTCTTCTGCTTGATCGCGTCGATGGGGAAGTAGGTTGCACCAATTTGCTGTGTGATACCCCCAGCCTCACCCTCTTGGACGTTCGTTTGACGGATCTGCAATCCACGATTAGCAGTTCCTCATGACTATAGCCTTCTGAACACGTACCTTGTCCAGCAACTTAGTCTTACCGGTATCAACGTGACCGAGAATACAACATATAGGACTCCGCAGATCGTCCTTGTTCCGCTTCTGCAAAGCCTCCTCATGGGCTTTGGCCCTTCTCGCAGCAGCCTCAGCCTTTTTCTGTGCCGCCAGTTTCTGCGCCTGAGTCATGTCCTCAGACTCATCAGACGATGTCTCCTCTTCAGAAGAGTCTTCTTCCGAGTCGCTGTCGTCGCTGTCCTCCTCAGATTCGGATTCTGACTCAGCTTTCATCGCTCCATTGGCAGGCTTGGCTGCTGGTTTAGCAGGAGCCGCCTTTCCAGCAGCTGCAGTAGTTTTCGCAGGGGCCTTAGCAGGTTGTCCAGCTTTAGCAGTACCGTTGGCGCCATTTGCTACACGGAGAGGTCAGGTCATGCCGCTTCTCCAGAAAACAGTCAAGTTATACCTTTCGCAGGCGCGCTAGGCTTCTTCTCTCCCTCCTCCTCGTCGCTGCTGGCATCCCAATCACTCTTGACACCCTCAGCTTTGGCTGGCGCCTTCTCCTTCTCGTCATCGCTCGACGCGTCCCAGTCGCTTTTCACGTCATCAGCCTTCTCTACGGGTTTGGTCACTTCGGGCTCTAGAGGCGCGGGCGGTTCGGGAGTGGAAGGTTTCGTCTCCGGCGCAGGCGTTGAATCCCTGGTGCCTGAACTCGCGACAGCCGGCTTCTTCTTCCTGTTCTCGTATACCACCTTCTTGGGAGCGCCACTACTAGGCTGCTGCAAACCCTCGATCTGCACGCCACTAGCCAGTAAGGCCTGCTTTCTCCTCTCTGCAGCCGCCCGCTCTTCCTTCTGCTTTTTGGTGAGCAATCGTCCCTCCTTCTTCGCTTGCTCCTTCTTAGCCTTCTCCTTCTCCTTCCTCCGCTGCTTCTCCTCCTCCCGCTTCCTTTCCTCCTCAGCCGCCCTCCGCTCCTCCTCCTCAATCCTCAGCCGCTCCTCTTCCTCCCTCCTCCGGGCCTCCTCCTCCAACCGCTTCTTCTCCTCCATCAGTGCCTTCAGCGCACTGATACCTGCTGGGCCCTTCTTCTTCCCTGCAGCAGGCGCAGGCTCCTCCTCCTTCTTGGCACCCTTTTTCTTCTTCTTTTTCTTCTTCGCGGCATCACCTCCGGCACCGCCCTCCTCCTCGTCGTCTTCCTCCTCCTTCTCCGGGGCCGGTGCAGCCACGGCTGGTGCAGCCTCCGGCTCCGGCGTTTTCTCCGCTGATGCGCCCCCAGTAGCTTTCTTGGCAGCGGCCTGAGCCTTCTTCTTAGCCTATGCGCCACAACGGTCAACGACAGATCCCGGTAGGTAGAATGAGACCAAACCTTCTCCCGCTCCTTCTTCAGCTTTTCCTTCTCCTTCT
Source organism: Gloeophyllum trabeum ATCC 11539 (assembly GCF_000344685.1). NCBI lineage: Eukaryota > Fungi > Basidiomycota > Agaricomycetes > Gloeophyllales > Gloeophyllaceae > Gloeophyllum > Gloeophyllum trabeum. The sequence continues at coordinate 2,774,058 of NW_006920411.1, read as the reverse complement.
TGGATAGTATTCGCGGACCTCCCTCACCATCTTCGCCCTCTTCCTCATCCTTAGGAGCAGGAGACGGAGCTGCCGGGGCAACGGCCTGAGTAGGCTCTGGCGTGCCTTGGTGTGTGAATGAGTACGAGCATAGAGTACTGTAAACAGAGACACGTACCGGCAGCCTCCTCGTTAGCCTCCTCCTCGTCCGCAGCCTTCCCCTGCTTGCCCTTGGCCTTCTTGCCCTTCTTCCCCTTCTCCTTCGCCGGACCCCACTCCTCGTCCGCGAGCTCCTCAGCTGTGACCTCTTTAGGTGCCGCTTTGGGTGCGGCGTCTTCGGCAGCATCTCCGTTTGCAAAGTCGACGTCCTCCTCGGCCGCTGCCTTTTTGTTCTTCTTCTTATCCTTCTTCTTCGACGATGCTTTCAATGTAGACTGTACATAGATAGTAAGACTCAGCGATCATCCTGCAAGGAGGGCGAATGACATGTCACGTACCATCAGCCCACCGAAATCCTCCTCCTCATCCGGGACATCAGGGGGCTCCTCCACGGACAGGCCCGCGGCCGCGAACCCGCTGAACCCGCCCTTCTTCGGCGCAACCTCTCCATCGGAGGCATCTTCCGCAACATTATTGTTCGCAACCGAAACGCCTGCGTTTTCCCTGGCGGCGAGATGAGCCTTACAATCCCCGATCACGAGTCCGCGGGGATGCGCACCAGAAGTCATCGTCATCCTGCTTTTTGCCTTTCTTTCCCTTGTTTTTCGGAGCCATGATGGAGGACGAGTGAGAAGTAAGCTAGTCAAGAAAAAGAGAGAGCAGGAGGGGATGGGACGGGACGCAGCGCTGAGAACGGCGGGAGCGGTACCGTGAAGGTGGCTGAAGAGTCAGCTTTTGTTTATCGGAGTGTATCTTTCCCGAGATTTCTCATTTTGGCCGGGTCTAACATGTCCTCCATCTCCGAGTTCAACATGTTCTATGTTCATCGAGGCTTTCGCTCTGCTTTGAGATGAATACTGATTCGAAGTCGATAAAATCATCCGTATGGCGCCCGCGACCCCGCGCGCTCTGCGGAAACAATCTGGACTGAGTCGATCATGCAAATGAAGTGGACATGGTACACGGGACTGAAGTTTGTGGTAGAAGAAAGTGCTGGCCATCCTGACTCTGTCAGTTAGAGTCTACAGGAGGCTGGCTCGAGCAAGCCGACGATCCGAACCGCCAACTCATTTCAGGGACTGCAAGATGAGCCAACGGTAGTGAGTTCCGTCCATAAATAAGCGCCTGCTCGTAACCTATACGGATATTACACAGTCGATATAATACATTAACAGAGTGACAAGAGCTTCCAAGGTATCATCCTACGACCACAAGGAGCGCACGAGCCAAACTGCAGCGCTGACAGCTGCTGCGACCCCGCCGGCGATAGCTAGCGTTTTGTTATCCGAAGACGCAGAGAGCAAAAGCTAGAAAGCCGAACTGTCAATTGCCCAACCTAAGGGAGCTGAGTAGCAGGACAAAACGCACCTTCTTTGCCTCGGAGCCTTTGGGGAGTGTCCCCGATGCGGGGTCGACAACATAATGCCTCGCGAAGAGGTCATTCTGTATCCACAGCAGCTTGTTAAACGCCCGGATCACCTTCGCCTTCGTCTGCAGATCCAAGCTCGCCTCCTGGAGCACCGCGTCCGCAACGAGATCCTCGACCCACCCAAGCAGCAGACCCATATGGATGAACTCGACCCGCAGCTCGGGCCTCTTCGCGCGATGCTTGAAGCCCGGCTCGCCGGTATGCATCACGCCGACGAGGTCGAGGTAGCACCAGAAGGGGCTCGCGTCGCTCCAATCCTTGTTGCTCACCAGCTTCACGAAGTACTGCCCCAGGAAGTCCTTGCGGTGCTTGATATTGGGGTGTTCGAGCGAGAGCTCCTCCACACTGGCGGCCCCTCCAGCCCCGCTCTGCTCGGGCTGCTTGGGTACGAATGCCCTGGCGGTGATGTCGAAAGAGAGAAGGTGAGTGTATACGGTGTCGAGGATGGTAGGGAGGAGTGCGCTGAGAAGCGGGGCGGAGGATTGGATGGCGGCGCCGTCCTCGTCGGTGAATTGAAGGAATTCCTTCAGGTAGTGGACCCGGGATGGGAGGTCGGTCAGGGAGTGAGGGTCGACGCGGGAGATTTTCGACGGCATGGTGGGTGCGCGATAAGGTGAAATTGATAAGGAGCCGGACGGGGATGCGGGATCGTAAAGACGATAGAGTTGAGACGGATCTAAACGAGACGAAGACGTGGTTATGATCAGTACCGCTTCGGCTACGCTTGTGTCCCGTACGTACTTGTAAGTCCAGGCTAGGTGCGACCCCTTCAGCCATCCTTGCGAGCTTTTATAACATCCCTCCTGCTGTCTCCCTCCCCTTTCCGATGTTGCAGGATTTGGCCAAATCCAATGCAGCCGTCGGCACCGGTTCACTCGCCTTGCCTCGCCCGGTCTTGAATTGCTCTAGAGACTGGCCAGAGCGACATTACTGTACTGTATGGACCTTCCGTGGGCAAACCGTTTCGCTGGTCATACGGGAAAGGCCTCGCCAAACAAGGCGATCGGGGGTTAGGAATAACCGGACTCTGATTGGACGCAGTTACTTCCCGTCTCTCTCCGCTGAATGGTCAGAGCTTTGCCGAATGTACCCGTCCCGTTTTGCAGCGGCGGCAGTGCCTTTGCCGCGAAAGTCTGACTGAAGAGACCGGTGCGGCCTTTGCTTGAGGCACTCTCACAGCGGGCAAACACCGATGTCCCGCCACCGGACATTTGTCATTCATGAAATAGGTGGGAGAACACTTTCCTTGCATGCTCCGAAGTGGGACTTGGCAGAGACATAAAGAATGAGAGAACAATGTGAATCAAATGTCCCCTAATTTTTAGAGAGCATAGTAAATGTCCCGTGGATCTGCCTTTGTTCATTCAAAGGACATTCTCCATCTCCACGTCATGGTCCAACAAAGACCATTCTAGGAAAGTGTTCTCCCAACCGGGGCATGTTCATAGCATGCACGCCAGCGGGACATCGGTCTCTGCCCGCAGTGTCTGATGAGTACGTCCCCGCACTCAAAGATGGCGCGAAATTTCCTCGTTGTTGTAAAATGGCCCTGAACTTTGAAGACAGTCCGATAGGAAGGGTCACTTAGACTCCAAGTAACCTTGCGGCAGAGTACGTATGGCCGCTGCCAGTGTCTCCCCAAATGATATCCATTCCTGAGTTATTCCCCTTGTGAACGACGGGGGTAAACCGAATGCACGAGACTAGGATCATACCGGCCATGTACATTGTACACCTATCAATTCTATAACGTACAATGCATGCAACGAAACGCCGTCTATAGCAAACTCTACCCTCACGAGAGGTCATGCAGAACCCTATCATACTGATGCGGCAAATGCGAACTGTGCCCAGACACCCGCGTAAGCGGCCCAGCACGAGAACAAAGATGGCGACAGAAGCCAGACGCACCTCAACATATCCCGTGCAAAAATAATCTGGTCAAACACCTTCTCCGCGTCGAGCACCTCAAACAGGCGCGCCCTGTTCCTGTCCTTGTTCGTGTACCTGCGGTTCCGCGGGTGGAGGTCCGCGTCGCGCACGGCCCACCACACCCGGCCGGGCGGGTACATGTTCGCCATGTGCATGTTCGCCTCGAGCGTCTTGCGTATCGACAAAAACTAAACCCACATAACATTACATTACTGCATGACCGGGTCAGGCGGGACGGGGGAGGGAAGACCTACCCACTCATGGTCCTCCTCCGCGCCGAACCCCGTCTTGCGCTTCAGCGCGCGCTTCGTCACGCTCGCGTAGCCGTCGTCCCGCGAGTCGCAGAGCCACGCCGCCGCGCGCGTGATGTCGCGCACGGAGCCGAGCGACAGCCGCGCGACGACGTCGTTCGAGTAGACGAAGGAGGTGATGAGCGAGGCGCAGAGGGCGGAGAGGGGGCCGTCGGCGACGCAGCTGTATTGTTGGTGAATGGGTGAGTAGGAGTCAATGAGGGGAGGGGGAGGGGGGAAGGGGGAAGAGGGAGAGAGGGGGGGAGGGACTCACGGTGGGGCGAAGCAGTAGACGGAGACGCGCCGGCCGACGGGGAGCCCGCTCGAGGGGACGGTTAGACATGTCCTTGGATCGGCCCACAGCTGTGGGCAGTACCGATTATATCAGTACAGCTCTGCACCCAAATACACATACCGTCGATACACACCATTCCCAACAGCGCAGCGACGCCCGCGCCCAAGCTGTGTCCTGACAGCACCAGCTCTGCGCAACACAGTCAACGCACAAATCCAATACCACAGCAGCCAAGCATCATCACCCACCATACCCGGGATTGCGCTTCAGCGCATCCTTCACCGCGACATGCACCGGCTTGCCCTTCCCGCCCATGACCCGCGCCATCCGCAGCATGCCCCCGTGCACCTGGTACTTCCGCGGCCCGCCGAGCGTCGAGGTAGTGGACGCCGTGCGCTGGCGGCGGTGCTGGGCGAGGAGGGGGTGCATCTGCATCTGCATCTGCGCGTCGACGGGGAAGGCGCCCGGGATGTCGGATTCTTCGTCGATGTCGCCGTCGCGCGCGCTGCTGGCGGGCTCGAACTCCTCGGGGTCGCATGTGAGGTCGACGGCGAGCTCGTTCAGGGACATCGTGCCTTCATAGTGAAATTCCAATTCAAGCCCAATCAGCATACATACATCCTTACACAAGTTAAGCGTGCTGCGTTACCTCTCAAAACAAGCACGACCTGCCTCCGCCCGTGGTCGCGCAGGATCCAGAAACGCGGCATCAAGCGCTCGTTCCCGATGACGGCGCTGATCTTGCGCTTGCGCTCCTCGACCATCTCGCGCTGCACCTGCGCCTCCTTGCGCTCGCGCTCCTTCTCGCCCTGCTCCGAGGCGAGGTGGTCCGCGAACCTGGTGAAGATCTCGTGGTCGTGCCGGCCGAGGAGGACGTCCCACCACGCGTACGACGAGGTCGTGCTGGGGGACTTTGGTGAGGCGGGGTCATCCTGCGGAGCGGACGACGCCTCCTGCTCGGAGGCGTCCACCGCGCGCGCGAGCTTCGCCTCCTCGGAGGCCTTCTGCGCGGCGCTCGTGAAGCCCGTGGAGGACGTGTTGGTGGAGGAAGCAGGGTCGGGCGGGTCGAGGGAGACGCCGAAGAAGAGGAGGCTGGCGCCGCCGTAGCCGGCGAGGACGAGCTTCGAGAGGCGGCGCAGCGTCGCTTTGAGCTCGGCGTTGGACGGGCGGCGGGGCGCGGCGGGGTTGAGCGGGGGGAGGCGGGGGACTTGGAGGTGGCGAGAGGGGGTGGAAGGTAGGGATGAGGGGGAAGGGGAGGGGCCGACGTCGACGATGTCGGCGGTGATGATCTGCCCGCGGTGGCCGGGGTAGATGACGTCCTTTGTTACATGTACGCGCGAGTCCCGCCTTGTGCGCTCGTACGGCGCGTCTTCGTCGGGGTCGATTTCGCGTAGATACTTGAACCAGCGTTTCTCCTGCCACTCCTCCGTGACGCCCTGCAGCGCGCCCCAGGCGACGAGCGCCTTGGCGATCTCCGTGACGCCGTACCTGCGCTCGGGGAGGCACTCGCGGAGGACGGGGTCGTTCCACTCCCTGCGGACGAGCTCGACGAAGCTGGCGAGGGAGAAGGACGCCTCGTCGCTGCCGGGAAAGATGGCGGAGAGGACGTTGATGGAGGAGTGCGCGGCGATGACGGAGGTGGAGGTGATGGTCTCGCCCAGGACGATGGGTGCGAGGGCGATTTGTTCGATGAGAGTGATGACGGACGAGACGGCGCCGCTGAGCGTCTTGCCTGCGCCGGTCGCGCCGCCGAAGAGCGCATAGTCGACGACAGAGCCTGTGATGTTCGCCGCTGTCGACGCAACGCCCCGAGTAATAGAGAACTAAACGATAATCAGTTACGAAAAGTCCATGGAAAGAATGGTACCAACGCCGAGTTTGGTCCCGAATTTGGCAGCAGAAAAGCCGAGCGCGGCGGCGGACGACGCAGCGTCTATGCCGAACCTCGAGTACCTGTCCCAGTTGGACGCCATTGCTTGACGCTGCAGCGACGACGGCGACAAAGAAAGCGCATAAGTCACCAAAATGGCGGTGGCCACAACGCGTTGCAACGGGGCCGATGGACTTTTCACATGATTTTTGCATGCCCACGTTGTCTGCACCGCCACCGGTGCTTCTCGACGGGCGATCGAGGCTGATCGGCGATGGCCGGAGCAGGCCGGACGCTGCGTAGCCGCCCTGACAAAGCGACACGGCGCCGCCCTGGACGACGCTCATGTCTGCGCTCACAGCCAGGGCCTGCTTCCGTCCTCTCCATCGTCTCCTGCGTCGGGGGTACGCCACCGAGCCAGCGCATGCGCTGCACCCCCCGAAGCCCTCAGAGTTTGGCCAGCCGTTATGGGAGTCGCATCCGCACCTTGGTGAGTTTTGACCGACGCGTGAGCGGGCGCGTTTAGCAACTTTTGGTTCAAGTGAAAGCCGGGGAATTGACTCCAGGAATTCCCGTGCACGAGTATGAACGGCGGCGAAAAGACCTCATGGACAGTCTGCCCGAGAACAGTATCGTCGTGTCGGTGGCAGCGCCTGTCAAGTACATGAGTGGACGTGAGCGCCGCTCTTCTCTTATTTCCGCCCTTTGCTCATATAACTGCAAGAAATCTTGTGAGGGTCATTACCCGTATGTACTGCCGCAAGTCTAACTTCAACAGCTACAAGTACCGGCAGGCGTCAGACTTTTGGTATCTGACCGGCTTCGAAGAGCCAGAGTCTGCGGTGATCCTTGGCAAGTGACGTGTATATCTTATTCGTGGCACAATCCCTTACACTGTATGATAGAGAAAAACTCGACTTCAAGGGGCTACCGCATGACCATGTTTTCCTCCGGCAAAGACTCTGCCAAAGAAAAATGGGATGGTGCAAGGTACTACCCGACCCCCCGCCAGCTAACCCGCCTGACTCCTCACACTTTGCTTGCCCAGAACCTCCCTCCAAGACGTCGCCACCCACTTCCACGCGGACGACGCCCTCCCCATCTCCTCCCTCCCCTCCACGCTCAAATCCCTCCTCCCACAGTACACCTCCGTCTACGTCGACCTCCCCCCCTCCGCCACGCCCTCCCGCCGGCGCTCCTCCTCCTCAATCACCACCACCCCCCTCTCCGCCAGCCGCGCCCTCCTGAAGTACCTCGCGCCCCCCTTCGCGCCGCGGGGGGAGTTCGAGAGCGTCGTGGAGGGCCTGAGCGGGAGCAAGCGCCGGCCGCTCGCAAAGGAGGTCGGGCGGCTGCGCGCGGTGAAGAGCAAAGCGGAGCAGAAGGTTATGCGCGCTGCGGCGGACATCAGCGGCAGAGCGCATGCGAAGGTGCGTCAGCGTTCAGCGGTGCGAGCGATGTTTGGCGGGTGGGGAGCTGAGATTGGGTTGTGGGCAGACGATGCGCTTCGCAAGCCCGGATGTGCCGGAGAGCGCGCTCGCGGCCCATTTCGAGTATCTATGTGCACTTGAGGGGGCGCAGCGCCCGGCGTACGTTCCTGTCGTCGCATCCGGGTGCGCGTTTCCTCGTCACACTAATACTATTAGTTCGCCCTGACATTGTTCGTTGCCAAGGGCAAACGCGTTGATCATACACTACACCACGAATAATCATATCGTACGAGACGGGGAGATGGTCCTCGTCGACGCTGGTTGTGAATACAAGTACGTGCCGCATGCCCCTTGTTAACAACTGAGGCTCATTGGTACGCTATGAACCCAGTGGCTACGCCTCAGACATCAGTCAGCCCTTCCCCCTCCGCCTCTCCCCTTCTCCCACTGACCCCACCCTATGCAGCCCGCACATTCCCCTCCTCGGGCAACTTCACCCCCGCTCAAAAGGACCTCTACCAGGCGCTTCTGAACGTGCAGAAATCGCTCATCCAGGCCTGCGCGCTCTCGCCCTCCCCATCCTCCTCCTCCCCGTCATTGAACTCGCTGCACAGCCAGAGTTGCCTGTTACTCAGGGAGGAGCTGAACCAGATTGGTTTCGGGCTGCAAAGGGGCGATCTCGAGAGGGAGCTGTACCCGCATTACTTGAGTCATCCTATCGGGATTGGTGAGGGTCTTCTTCAGTCTTACGTGTGTACGGGGGTTGGTGGTGCGTGCCTGATGTATGGTTTGGGCGGTAGATTTGCACGAGAGCGCGAGTTTCGAAAGGGGCGAGGCGTGAGTGCCCTCCCCTCCCCATCTCGCGGTGTTATCTGACCATTGGACGTGTCGGTAGACTGCGGCCGGGCATGGTCATCACCGTCGAACCGGGTACGCTCTCGCTCTTCACACATCACTGTATGTATAACATATCGCGTTCTCTGGCACGCTGCTGTAGGCGTGTACGTACCCTCCTCACCCCTCTTCCCGAAGCACTTCCACAATATGGGCATCCGCATCGAGGTGCGCTCTGCGTTCTCTCCCCTCACTCGCACTCGCACTCTCACTCTGATCGAATCTCGCCCTTACATATGCAGGACGAGGTGCTCTTGTGCGAGGGCGAGCCCGTCGTGCTCAGCGTCAGCGCGCCGAAAGAGGTACGTGGATCTCGTGGTTGTCGGGTGGTTGCTTGATTGATTGTCGGAGCTGATGCGTGGGCAGGTGGTCGATGTGGAGGGCGCTTGTCAGGGGGTGCTGGGGTTGGAGCCGTACTAGAAATAATGCGAACGGTATGGCATGGCATATTGTATCGGCGTGCATGCGTGCGCGATGTCCTAAATCGCTCTGGCATTTGTCCCGGAAGCTTCGAGTGAACCGGGGGAGCGGTGTACTTATGCGGACCTGACCGAGCGACGCGTACGTGCGGCCTATAAAGTGTATCATCACGATGGATGCAGTATATTTGCTTCATCCCCGTCTGGTTGCCGCGATGTCCCTGCAGTTGGACGGATGTACGATGACTGCTGCACGGCCGGCTGATCCTCGCGTTTCAGCGCCACCGACGCGACCACACTTACGAGCCCTCTGAGGCGTAACGCGTAACTGGTAATACTAACTGGGCGTACGTCCCCCTGCTCGTGCCCCGCGAAGAGACTTCCCGAGGTCGGGAATGTTGTCTGGCTGTTTGGCATATAAGTAACTCGAATGGTGTATTATATCCATTGAATGTTCGACAGGTCCAATTACGCCGTGTCTGTACTCTGGCCCTTCATCCCCCTCTGCCTCCCTGCGGCTCTGCCTCGCTCCGGCTGTCTCTCCGAGTCGATGGCGCCGCATTGATGCAGGGAGATGTATGCGGAACTGGTCCAGCGATGTGCGGTCCGTAGACATGTAAAGTTTCACGGACGCCGGGAGAAACCAACAAATACTCTCCGCGTCTCCTCTACCTGCTGTGATATCCCTGGTACGCAGTTGGTCGACTGCACGATGTCTGTCGGCATATATTCGAGCAGGAGGCAGGCTCAGAGAAGGTCGAAGTCGTCGAGCTGAAGTCCCGGTCAGTACATGCAAACGGATGTCAGAACGGAAGACGTACTTCGTCGTTGTATCTCATGATCGTCCTCTTCATCTTCGAGGTGTCGACCCATGTGACGAAGTCTTCCATATGGCTAGTTTCATCGCGGTTCTAAGCACCTCTCCGACATGGGACGTTGTGAAGGTGGTCTTACCGTGTAACCAGGTACGCAGGGTCCGTAACAGTATCCGGCCCAACCCGTACATGGCCTTGCTCAATGAACTTCACCGCCTTTGGTATTCCTCGCCATTAGACCTCCCATCACACAGCGGGGTTTGACAACTGGACGTACCGCGCTGACAGTCTCAGCCATCTTCGACATACACATGATCACCGCCAGCCGTCTGCGGCAGAACGCCGCCACCGTGAGCTTATTCTCCACGTCGCTGAGCTTCGCCGTAGAGTTGAGCACCCCCATGTCGTATAGCTTCGAGAGCAGCTGGCCCTCCATCTTCGCGCGGAAGGGGTCTTGCGCCGGGAGGTTCGAGATGCGGTGTGCGAGGGCACGCAGAGAGCCACAGAGCTTGTTGTATCTGTTACATCGGTTCACCAGATGAGCTGCAAGACAGGCCTAGTGGGTACTCACTTGTGATAGTCCTCTCGATCCTGGATGTGGTACCGCCGCATGACCTTGATCTCGCGATGCCCCGCATCTTGTTTCCACTGCTCCGTTGTGTCTGGGACGTCCACCAGCAGATAGTGTCGGCACTCACGTTGAGAAAGTCGACTTTCTTGAGCAGCTTCTGCTCATGATGCTTGAATTGGCGAACCATGGCCGCGACCGATGAGCGCAGACCTCAGAAAACGCGGTGGCTGCAACGATCAGCACAGAAAACTGGATCGTGCCTAATTAGTGCACCACGCGGCAGACGCGCACTTTCACGCGCCCCCGCAAGCGGTACCGGTTGCCTTCTGCTCTTCAACCTTTCTGAGCTCTTATTATTATTGACGACTAGAGACGACGACGGCGACACGAACATAATACCCCGGACGGTGGCATTCTACTGGAGGACATTAGACAGACTAGACCATGGTCGAGGCGGGCGATGGCAACATCAAGGTCGTTGTGCGATGTCGGCCCCTCAACTCCCGCGGTGCGTTCGGTCTTTTCTGCCTTTCTGCCTTCAGTGTACTTAACCATTCCTTGCATCTGCTTTGCTTTATAACCTGTTTGTCTCGTCCGACATGCAGAGCTCGCAAAGGGCGCCAAGCCGCTCATCCGCATGCAGGGCAACCAAACGTTCCTCGACCCGCCCGAGCCAGGGTCTGCACAGGCGGGGGCAGGTCGCGCAACGGAACGGAAGACGCTAGCGTTTGCGTTTGATAAGAGCTATTGGTCGGCGGGGCCGAAGGACGAGCCGGGCTATGCATCACAGCAGACGCTGTACAATGATCTAGGGACGGAATTGCTAGACCACGCTTTTTCGGGCTTCAATGCGTGTATTTTTGCTTGTGAGTAGGTTCAAACCGCGTATTCGTGCGTTTGACTTATACTGACTTACACACTTTCGAAGATGGGCAAACGGGTATGTGTGTTTAGGTTGATTAGGTTAGGGCTTGCACTAATGACGCGTACGCGTGAAGGATCTGGGAAGTCTTACAGGTACGCCTTGTAATGTTACGGATTGGAAACGCATTGCTCATAGGGCCCGTTCCAGTATGATGGGATGTGAGTGATCTCCTTGTTCTTGACTTACTCGAGTTCTTGACGGTGTGGCGTAGACGGTGCCGACAAGGGAATCATTCCTTTGACATGTTGTGAACTCTTCAACCGCGTAGAGCAGAAGAAAGCCGCGGACCCCAATATCAACTTTCAGGTTGAAGTCTCGTATATCGAGGTATGGGCACTACTCGCCTCTGAGATCTATGTAGTTAATATGCAATTACCTAGATATACAACGAGAAAGTCCGAGACCTTCTAAACCCTAAGAACTCGGGCAACCTAAGAGTGCGAGAACACCCAAGCTTGGGCCCGTACGTGGAAGACTTGTCAAAGCTAGTGGTCAACAGCTACGATGAGATGATGACGTTGATGGACGAGGGTAACAAGGCGCGTACGGTGGCCGCTACTAACATGAACGAGACCTCGTCGCGTTCACATGCCGTGTTCACACTGCTGCTCACGATGAAGCGGCACGACGTCGATACCAACCTGGACACGGAGAAGGTGTCGCGGATCAAGTATGTCTGCAGGCTCTCTGCTCTAGGCGTATAGGCTGATTGTTGTAAGCTTGGTCGACTTGGCCGGGTCGGAACGTGCCAACTCTACAGGCGCTACAGGTCAACGGCTGAAGGAGGGTGCGAACATCAACAAGTCCCTTACCACGCTCGGTAAAGTCATCTCAGCGTTGGCGGTGGCCAGTCAGGCGGAAGGAAAGAAGAAGAAGAAGGGCGGAGATGATTTCGTGCCTTATCGTGATTCCGTGAGTACTAAGTTGTGCTCCATTCATTTCAGACATGCCGGGTCTATAACTGAAGCTTGCTTCGACATAGGTCTTGACATGGCTGCTAAAGGACAGTTTGGGCGGGAATTCCAAAACAGCCATGATTGCAGCCATCTCGCCTGCCGACTACGACGAAACACTGAGTACCCTCCGCTACGCTGATCAGGCCAAGAAGATCCGGAACAAGGCCGTCATCAATGAGGACCCCAACGCCAAGCTTGTGCGCGAGCTCAAGGAGGAGCTCGAGATGCTTCGCGCGCGGGTCTCGGGCTCGGGCGGGGCGGAGGAAGTGTACGACCCGAAGATCCCGCCGGAGAAGCAGAAGGTCACGTATCAGGCGAAGGACGGGACGCTGAAGACGGTGACGAAGGCCGAGCTGCAGGAGCACCTTGAGCAGAGCGAGAAGCTGATGCAGAGTTTGAATGAGACGTGGGAGGAGAAGATGATCAAGACGCAGGAGGTGCAGAAAGAGCGAGAGAAGGCACTGGAGGAGCTGGGTATCACAGTCGAGAAGAATAATGTAGGCGTACATACGCCTAAGAAGATGCCCCATCTTGTGAACTTGGTAAGTCACTATTGCACATTCACAGTGCAAGACTCACCTGTATTGCATTGCATTCTTGGATATAGAACGAAGGTAATACACTTACTCAGCCATCCGTGCGCGTGGATAACTGATACCGCTTACATAGATCCCCTCATGAGTGAATGCTTGATCTACCAACTGAAGCAGGGTCAAACTATGGTTGGCCGAATGGACAGTGCCAAGCCTGCTGCCATCAGGCTCAGCGGGGAGAATATCTTGGAGGAGCACTGCTACTTCGAGAACAATGATGGGAAGGTCACCCTCCATGGACTCCCCGACGCTGTTACGGTGCGCGCATTTCCCGCTGCTGCATGCGTTCGTTGGAACCCTGACTTGTTTTCCTAGTTTTTAAACGGTCGGCAAATTACTCCCGGCCAAGTATGCTCCCCTACTCCTCTCAATATTGTCATCTGTTGATTGCCTAATTGTTTCCAGCCGTACAAACTGAAGTCTGGCTTCCGTATCATCATGGGTACGTACCAACTTTCGTAGAGCGCCTGAGAGATGTGGCGGACTCATGCTGACAAACGTAGGTGAGCACCATGTCTTCCGGTTCAACAATCCCGAGGAGGTTCGCAAGCAACGTGACCGTGCTGCGACCAAGTCGAAACTGTCAATAAGTGCGTCAGCTGCCGATCTGGAAGCAGCTGCCGCTGCGGACGGTACCGCCTCTCCTGCCATCCCTCCGGAAGAGACCTCCAGCTCTGGAGATCCTGAAGACGTGGACTGGACATTTGCTAAGAGGGAAGCTGCGTTCTTCAAGTTGGGGTTGGATCCTGCTTTGGACAACCTGCCAGATGAAGACTTGAATAAGCTTTTCGACAAGATCGCCAAAGTGAAGACTATGCGTGACCACCATGCGAAGTCCCGTCCGGAGAGCAGCCTTAGTCAAGCCGATGACATATGGAGCGAGTCGGGCAGACCACTTGCCAGCGACGCGTTCACGGATGATACCAGTGTGGATGTCTGGACGAACCATAGCAGTCCTGATATCGGCGGCCCTCTGAAGGATGTGCAGAATCAACTGGAAACGCAACGCGTGGAATTCGAGTCTCGGCTGCAGGCCATTACAGAGTCTTCTGAGGCTGAGGACCTGAAGGTAGAAAAGGAACAGATGGAGCATCAGCTGAGGCTGGTCAAGAATCATATGAAACGCCTCATAGATGCCCGGGCTCGTGGCGAAGACGTCGAGATGGAACCTATTGAGCCGGTCTTCTATAGTGCGAAACAGCTTCGACTGATACGCAAGGTCCTGGACAAGTGGCGCTCGCATCGTTCGTTCTCTATGGCGGAAGCGGTCCTATCTAACGCGGTGCTAGTGAAAGAGGCCAATGTGATTAGGTTAGTCCAGACATGCACATGGCGAGGCACTGTAACTGATCCTCTTTACAGTAAAGAGCTCGAGAAGGATGTCTCTTACAATTTCACCATCGCCTCCGGAGGTTCGCTGGCTCGACCAGCCTCTGCAGTAGATACTATTGCGGGTCTAGACGAATTCGGAGACGTCGCTGACCGTGCGCTGGCGTCGGCCACGCAGCCTTCGGTAGCCATCAAGGTACTTGACAAACGTCACAATGCCATCTACCTGTGGTCTTTGGACCGTATGCAGCAGCAAATACAGCGAATGCGCAATCTTACAACCTTCATCGATCGGCCCTCTTATTCCAGGCATTTCTCCTTGGAAGACGCGTTCTACGACTCGCCCCCTCCCGAATATTCGTTCATCGGGAATGCCTTAATCTCACTTGCCCCACTGTATCGCCGTCTATCCTCTACCGCCGTTGTACCTATTTTCTGCAGGTATACAGCAGAGGCAATCGGCTCGTGTCGCGTGGATATCAAGATCGTGAACGTCGTGCCTTCCCAAAAATTTCAGGCGGCTTCGAGTGCTTCGACGCGCTCTTCATCACCTGTACCGGGAGCTGTCCCACCTGGGAGCAAGCTCAGCTTCTTCCTGACCGTCGACTCTGTCAAAGGTCTATCATCTCACGAGTTCTCCTCAGTGCATCTCCAAGTTCGCCTCTCTTCCTTCGTTGGGCCTACCATCACTGCTGAGGAAGTATTCCCTTCGGTGGCCATAGACATTGACAACTCATCTCTGTCAGAACTGAAGTTCCGACGTGCCTTCTCGATCGCAGCAACATCGAAGGTCTTGGCTCATCTACGTCAAGGGTACGCGCCCATTGAATTCTTTGCTTCGGTGCGACCGACGTACCTTGAGCGTTTGGAGCGCTGGGATGAATTGCGAGAGCAGAAAGGCTATTTCCAGGGATCGTCAAGTACTCCGCAGGAACCCGAGGCCCCGCCCAGTGTTCCACAGCCTATGCGCCGTTCTGAGACAGACTTTGTTGTCGAACAAGTTCATGACGTAGTAATGTGGCTTCAAGTCTGCGAGCTGGCGCCGGACGGTGAATATACCCCCGTGCCCGTGCTTTCTCAAGGGCACCTCGACCCCGGCTCCTTCACATTGCATCAGGGTTTACAGCGACGTCTCGCGATCACTCTCAATTCTAGCTCAGGTCGTCAGCTGCCGTGGGCAGAGGTCACGAAAGTTCGATTAGGTAACGTCCGACTACTGGACGCAAAGGGACGCGTGCATGAGTCGACATCCAAGGCTCTCATTACCTTGCCGCTACTTAGAGATCAAAAAGTTGATTTCAAGCCGGACGGGACGGGTTCACTGGCTGCGGAGGCTCTCTGGGACTCCAGTGTGCATGATTCCGTCCTGCTGAACAGAGTTACAGCAGCGAATCAGCGTGTCCTAGTGCAGCTGAGTCTCTCAGTGGCCGTAGAGACGTGTGCCGATCCCATTCCCTTTAACGTAGACGTCGCAGTGACAATACGCACGCGGGACGCCAGACCTCCTTCCAGACTCATATCATTCTTGGGCACGACCAAGATCCTGACCAAGACCAGTAGCGTCTTCAATGTCCGTCTCACTCCTCCCTTGACCCGTTCACCGAAGGAGCTATGGCGGCTGGATACGTCAGAAGTTTATGTCCGTGGTGAGGAGAGCCTTGCGACCTGGAAGCCTCGGGGGGTGTCGGTAGTCGAAGACTACGTACGGCTGGTCAAGACAGAGCGACGCGCGGCAGACGTTCAGGCGGTACGCGTTATTCTGGCAGCCTCCGCACAGAAACCCGCACCGGAAGGCCTTGCCACCTGGGGCTCGGATGACTTGCTCAGGAAGTCTGTGGAGCTGTGGCAGAAGAAGTTCGGCCATCAGGGCGATGTGAGTTACCTTGTAATAAGGATAACATGCACTAATTTGTCTGTGCAGATCGTCATCAGCCAAGAGCCTTCAGAAACCGATGGTTCCGCTTCATCCCCTGGCGTTCGGACGCCTGATGTAGAATCCCTGGAATCAATGAAACTAATAGGTAACTCGAAGCTGGTGCCCCGCAGGTACGTCCAAACAGCATCTTTGAAACCCATGTATCAGAACATTGTGTGATGTGCATTAACTCTAGTGATACGCCGACAAAGAAAGGCCACCTCATGATACTGACGGACGCTAGTCAGAACACCTGGGAGAAACGGTGGTTTGTTCTTCGAAGGTAATTGTTCGGCGGATCAAGCAGAGAGAACCATCTGATACCTTTGCTTAGACCCTACCTTCATATCTATTCCCATTCAAATGAGTTAGAGGAACTCGGCGTTGTTAGCTTAAGTGGCGTCAACGTCGAGAGCAATCCGGATATGGAAACATTACTAGGAGTAAGTGGTACCCCGATTTCAGACATAGCTCCCGCTCATCATGCCTGTAGAAACCATTCGCGTTCACGCTCTTTACCTCATCGAACTCTTACGCCCTATCCGCTCCCAACTTAAAAGAGCTGCAGTCATGGACAACTAAGCTTGATCCGACGCGCCTTCCTTCCTGACACGGCGAGTCACGTCCCTCTTTGTGATCGGTCGCTTCACGTATAATATCTCTATTCGAAAATATTGTTCAATTGCATACCCCCTTGTCGTCTTATGATATCATGTTTAGAATGTCGCATTGCATACTTATCCACATGTAGTTTTTCTGTTACCACCACACGACTGTCATGAACTGATGTCTTCTTCATGTTGTCTCCTTGCACAGCGTGGAAATGTCCTGAGAATACTAAGTGAAATCGAGAACATCTATCAAGCAGAAAATATGTCCGGGCCTATATCATTCGCGGTTGAGCGCGATGCATACTACCAAGTTTCATTGGCCTGTGAAGCGATCTTCCAGGGCGAGAACAGCGGCGGCTATGGCTTTGCTTTTCTCGCTTGCGACCATTGCTTTGTACTCCGAGGACTGACGGTAGCCTTTCCATGCAGTTTCATCCAAAGTCTCCCACCACTCTGCCTCGAAGGGGTGGCCTGGGGAGCCTGCGTAACCCCAGGGTTTAGCGGTGTAGGGCTGAACCCAGGGATTCAACACGGTAGGAAGGTCCGGATGCAAAGGTCCAGTGAAGTGCACGATAGCAGGGTCACGCAATTCATCCAACGCGATTGCGTCACGATCGTTGGACGGCAGGTCTGCGTAAGTTCCCAGTCCTTGAGCGTTCCAGGTGAGGCTCAGTTTTTTCCAGTCTCCACCGAGGTGCATGTTTAGTACGTCTTGGTCCTTAAACCGGGCATGTCTCATCTCGTCCGCAAGGGCACAAAGCTCCGTAATCCGGATACGGACTTTGGACAGATCCACCAACATAACCCCGGCATTGAAGTACGGCCTCCTCTCAACTCCAGGGTGTCCCATAGGAAGGCCTATATCAGGCACGGCTGCTAAGGACCTGCCCTCCAAATCCGTTCTCCACAACTCGACAAGCGTCTTGCGGACCAAAGTGTCGGCATCTAGATAGAGGACGCGCTCCACAGGCAAGACACGAAGCATGTCCAACTTCGCCCATACGGCGCCACGCTTGGTCGAGAAGTTATCCTTGGGCAGCTCCACAAACACGACGCTGGCCTCTGCCGTGGCCTTGGCAGCCGATGCGATTCTGTTCCTGCTCTTAACGGAAAGACCGCAGTCAACGATGTAAATCGTCAGTTTACCATTGCTATGGTTTACCAGTCCCTTGACCGCCACGGCTGCTGGCATGGCATAGCACTCGTCGATAGTAAGTGCTACATTCATGCCATAGCCGAGCGCGCGGTCGTCCACATTGACTGAGGGATCCTTCAAAAGAAAGCCGATACGCATATCGACTTTCTTCTGAAGGATCATCTGGTATTGGGAGGGGCTCGAGAGTCGCTGGTACTCTCCGTCGTGAAGTGCCAAGAAGGCATCTATCCCCCGTTTAGGATGATGGATACTTCCAACAAGTTCCACATCCCACTGATAATCATCAAAGATGAAGATGGCTCCGTCGTTGGCCAAGCGCCATGCGAGCTCCCCGTCCAGGAGAGTGTCGTCGGCCTCGTGAGAGCCATCGACGTACACCCAGTCGAAGCCAGTGCTCTTCGACCGGATATGTTCGTCGAGGACTCTCATGAGCCCGGGGACTGAAAATTCATCGATGATCTGGAATTTTTTGCCTGTCAAAGTTAGATTATGCACTAGCTTGCGGTAGCGCGCTTTTCCTGCCTCTGTGGCCATAAGGTCGAAATGGTCAATGCAGACGACTTCGCCACCGTCTGCACATAACTCGTTCAACAGGAATACGGCTGAACGACCCTCCCAGGAGCCTATTTCCAGGATCCTCGGGGAAGGCTTCACCAATGGAAAGAGAGCCTTCCAGATATCGATATTAAAGGAAAACCAGTCCTGAGACTGGGTAAATATGTAGTCGTCCCCCATGACGGAGTCGCGCTGAGCGATCTGGGTATTCGACGATTGGGTCTCCATGTGTACGGCTAGGGAAAGGCTACAGAGGGTCAGCACGCTCATTTACAATTTTCACTGTCTGAAGCCTCACACTTGTCTCGTTATTGGGACTGCGATGACGAGGGTGTGAGGAATGTGTTGTCTGCTAGAGGGCCTGGGTTGCACGACCTTTATAGCCAGCACTAGACAGCGGTTTCAATGCGGAACGGCTGTTCCTCTGGGAGCTATCTTTCCGAGATCCACCTTTCAGTGAGTATATGTCGATCTCGGCGCGATTCTAGGTAAGTGATCGCCAAGGAGCAATAACAGAGCGAACGACCGCCACAATTTCTATAACCATGCCTTCAGTCAAGCTTACCGAATAGTCGGATATTGGTGCTGCGCAGTAAGTCGAGGATGACCTGCACCCTTCATCTCGATCGCATCCATCAAAATGCGTGCAAGCTATGGTACAACGAGGCTGTATCGAGATGTTATGAGCTGCGTGTTGTCCACAGGTTATATCCATCGAGATTCAGCTCACCCCATACCCGCCCCGGGAGAGCCCATAAGGTAGGCTGAGTACAGAGCTGTTCAGCCGCGTGCCAGTCTGTGGGGATCCAACTTAGCGCAGGTAGACTTTTCGGGATCTCAGCACCAAATCATGAGCGGCACTGTTTGAATCCGAAGAGAACGCTGGCCAACAGCTATGATGCATTTTAGTCCCATTGGCGCGCCGCAAGTACAGTCCAACCGAGTTGCAGCGCACGCTTGAATACTTACTAGTACTGTGTACTATCCTCGGATTTCATGATTTGCCAACCTGTCGAATTATCCCAGCATGGCAGCGTGCCCCGCAACCGCGAACAGCTGTACGTATATGATACGAGATTACTTTGCGCTCACCGAATATTACATGACCACTTACCTCCTGCTAAGCGCTGAGCTCCGCCGCTGCTTCTCGGTTTAGAGCTGTTCCGCTGGTGCCGCGGACCAATCGGAGCTCGCATTGCTGTTCAAGGACCCAAGTACACAAGGGTCCCGTATAAGGATGAGAGATGCACAGACGCTGCTAGTATGTGACACTGCACAGATCCTAGTATCCCTCTTCTCTGAGCGATGGTCACAATCTCAGTGGAGACACCCCGGCGCCCTACCGAGCTTCCCCAGAGTACAAGAGCGAGTTGAAAAGTACTCCTGGCTACGCATATCAGAACCGTCTACCATGCAAACACAAGCAAAGTCAGCTGGAATCATTTTGGTCACCGGTGGCCATGGATTCATCGTGAGTGTCTGATCCTGTTCAGGGGTTCCTGGTCTGAAGCTGCTTCACCTAGGGGTCCCATGTGGCCCACAGACTCCACAATACAGGCTTCCACGTTCGCGTCGCTGATATTCAGCCGTCCAGCGAGTTCTCGCAAGCGATATCTAGTGATACTCACATAGGAAACTTGTGCGATCCGGACTTCTGTCATCGTATAGTGCAAGGCGTCGATACCGTCATGCACTTTGCCGCAACGATGGGAGGAATGGGTACAATCCATGCCAATAACGACTTCATAATCTATGCGGAGAATCACGCTATGACCACGAACTTATTATCCGCAGCTGTGCAGGCTGGAGTGAAGCGTTTCCTATACGCTTCGTCTGCTTGTGTGTATCCAGAAAGCCTGCAAGGATCCGGTAACGCCGATGTATCCCTTCGCGAAGAGGACGTCTGGGTCAATCTGCCGCCGAAACCCCAAGGCCTGTATGGCCTAGAGAAACTCAACACGGAATTACTCCTTCACCAATTCAAAGATCGAATGCAAGTGCGGGTCGCTCGCTTCCACAACGTGTACGGGCCCCGAGGTGCATGGCGCAACGGTCGCGAAAAGGTTCCCGCTGCATTCGTCAGGAAAGCACTCGCAGGGAAGTTGTTGGGTGATTTACCCATTGACTTTGAGATTTGGGGAGATGGTACACAGCGCCGCAGCTTCGTCTATATCGACGACTGTGTGGATGCCGTGTGCTCTCTCCTCGAATCTCCCTGCGACGTGCCCGTCAACATAGGTACGGAGAGGTCCGTGACAATGAAAGAACTCGCGAATATTTCTTTACAATGCGTTGGCATTGCAGAGGAGCATGCGCGATATCTTTACGATCGCAAGAAGCCTGTCGGCGTGGCTGCCCGCAATTCAAACAATGACTTTGTAAGTCACCAGTTGGATTGGCATCCCAAGGTGACCCTGGAGGAAGGCATGATGCGCACTGCCGAATGGATGGAGTGCGAGATGCTGAAGTTAGTACGTGGCCTAAACGGCGCGGAGCGCCGAGCTCTGCTTGATGGGCTCCAACGAAGCAAGGTGGTAGACCTCCACTCGTCCGGTGTTACGTTTGCCATCCTCCTTCCTGTCACGTCCCGAGGGACATCATCGCCTGAGAACTGCTTGGGAAATCTCCGTACCTTTGCGAGATCTCTATTGAGGACCACATGGCGAGACGTCCATAGCCTTGGAGGGGACCGTTACCGGGTCAAGATATATCTCGCCATCGATGACGATGACGATTTCCTGCTTGGAACAGAAGGCGAGAACAAAGCTGCATCGACCCTTCGTAATGAAGGTGTCCTAGATGTAGAAACCCTCATATGTGACTTCCGCCGTGGACATGTCTGCGATCTGTGGAGAACTCTCGCTAGACGTGCGTGGGAGGACAATTGCGATTATTTCGCACTTCTGGGCGACGATGTCGTATTACAGGATGAAGGGTGGATGCGGGATGCGGTCTTCGAGTTCAAGGAACTGGCCAAAAGGGAAAATGTGATGCCTGGTTTTGGCTGCGTTGCCTTCACGGACACTACATTCCCCGGCATGCCGACCTTTCCAATCATACATAGGACCCACATGGATATATTTAAAGGCGAGGTGATACCAAAGATATTCGTGAACCAAGATGGCGATCCCTACCTATATCAGCTGTACCGCAGGTGGGGCTGCTCTTTAATGTTCTCGAGCAGAATTTCCAACGGAACTGGAGGACGTGACAAAGCACGATATGAAAAGGTGCATGCTGTGGATTGGACGTTCGACACCCTAGATGGCTCAACGGAGGTCCTCGAAGAATGGCTGCGGAAATCGTCGCCCATGGCGGAACGCAAACTCACCATAGACGTGGTCATCCCCTGCTATCGCGTTCAACTTCGCTTCCTGGAGCCGATATTGCAACTGCAAAGCTCTCCCAGATGTTCGGTGATGTTTATAATCATCATCGACGATCCCAGTTCCCCGTACATTTCTGAGTTGGTACGCAAATACGCGCACCGACCTGATGTGCGGATTAGAGTAAACGAGAAGAACCTGGGGGCATCCGCTTCACGCAATAGGGGCATAAAGGAGTCCGCGGCCGAGTGGATCCATTTCCTGGATGATGATGTCTCGCCGCAGCCCGACCTCCTTTGGGAGGTAGAGAAATGTATTCGCGCATATCCTGAAGCGGCCGGATTCGTCGGCAATGCACAGTTCCCTTCGGCCGACAGCATTTTCACGGCAGCAGTGCATCTAGCTGGTGTAACATATTTCTGGGATATCGCGACCAAGATGCAAGAGGACATGCCTTGGGGTGTCACGGCGAACCTAATCGCGCGTCGTAATATCAAAGACGGGGTGGAGTACGATCTGCAGTTTCCGAAGACAGGTGGCGGAGAAGATATTGACTTCTGCAGGAAGAAGAGAGATTTTTCATTGGAGCACGGTGGAGGAGGATTCCGTGCTGCACCCAACGTCATCGTGACCCATCCGTGGTGGAATAATGCTGCGAGGAGTTACTGGCGATTCTATATGTGGTCCAAGGGAGACGGAGGACTGGTGAAGCTTTATCCCCAGTACGCCTACTGGGATGTCGCTCCAAATAGTGCGGAGATGCTTCTCGTAGCTGGCGCCATGGTTATCTTTGCGGGTTTGACGTGGCTGATGACGGGTAGCCCGTTCGGTTTGGTCTTCTCTGGGAAGCTCGCGTGCGCCATCCTTGTGGCGAACATCGTGCACGACGTGTACCGGCATCTCTTCCGAGATGCTGAGAGGACGAAAGCCATGAAGACCACCGTCTCTGGCATACCGTGGGTAGCCGCAGTCCTGGAGAGCTCTCTTATACGGATGGCTAGCGAAGGCGGAAGGGTCATTGGAATCTTGGAACGAGGTGAAGCGTATGTCCTTGGGAAGCGCTTCGATTGGTTCACGGGTAGAGCTGGGAAAGCACCTCAGATGGAGGAAAGGAAGAATACATTGCAAAGATTTAGCATGGTCATGGTCCTCATGGCGATAGCGACGCTCTACTAACTGTTTTTTCCATTCTGTATGTAGCCAGTGAGCATGAAGGGCCGATATGATACAGCAAGGACTTGGATAGACGTACGCAGACGTACATCTTCATGCTATGTAGAACGGAGCATTTGCGTGTATATATTTGTGATTCTACAGCAGGGATGCGTTCTCGTACGCGTGGCGGTGGGTGGCAAGAGTGATCGTACGAGTCAAAGCCAGTCATTGACATTTCAAAGACTCGGACGCGCCTGTGGCGGCTCCCGAGATCATGTGACCGCGTAAATAAGCAGTCGCGGCAGTCGCCGTGGGTAATAATTAGGCGCGTATCGCGTTTTCTTGTGAACCCCTGCTACCACACTGAAACAGCGATGGTCTCTACCAGGCGAAGTCTGAGGCTGGCGCAATCGCCGTCGCCCTCGGTGCTTCCGTCCAACGACGTATCACCGTTTTTCAGTAATAGAACATCCGAAAAATCGGTGACCCCTCCGACGGAGGTTAGTGAGGGAGAAAATGACGACCAACCCACGACGCAACAGAAGGGCAAGGGCAAAGGGGCCAGTGGCAAAGTATCAACGTCTAGAAAGCGACAACGCAGCGAAGACGAAGCAGAAGCAGAACCCCTCTCCACCCGTGGTCCGCCAGCGAAGCGGAGAGCCTTACCTCAGAAGCCTGTGGTAGAGATTGTCGTGAAGAAAAGTACCAGTTCTCGTACGAATGCAAAGGCGAGGGTGAGTAGGCCGACCGTGGTCTGGGTCAAGTCCTCACTGGAACGTGTTACAGGCCGCCACATCCGCCACGACGACGAGCAAGGCCGCAGGTCAGCGCAAGACAGTCGTCCAAAGGAAACAAGGTTCGGGAAGGGCCGCCCAAGGACCTGTGGAACCTGAAGCAGGCGAGGAACTGTCGCCAGATGAGGCCAAGTCACTCTCAGAGTCAGACGACAGTGGCTCTGAATTCGAGATGTCGGAGGACGGCGACTCGTTGGCTGAGGAAGGCTTTGAGGAAAGTTCTACCGAGGAGGAATTAGCGCACATGCATGCTCGTCATATGCTTCCACCTACCGAAGATGCGTCGGAGGACGAGACGATTCTCATGGACGAAGCTGTGCGTCAGTCTCTACAAGATGCAAGCAACGAAACCGGCGCAGGCACTTCGTCAGGGGCAAGAGCTGGGAACCCCAAAGCTGCTCTTCTTGCTGCAGCTGCCGAGCGTCGACTAGCCGCTTCCAAGATCGAGGATGTCCCAGAATACAATTCTGACGCACTGGATGGCTTGTCCGAAGAGGAGGAACCTCTGTCGAAAGTGAAGGGAAAGAAGAAGGCCACGAAGAAGTCTGCCAAGAAGAAAACTTCAGATTTTGTTGCCAATTTCATGACCATGGACGACCTGTATGCTGAGCGCAGAGAGGCCCGCAGGCGAGCAAAGGCCGAAAGGAATGTGCTGAAAGTGGAGGAGAACAAGTTGAGATCTAAGTTAGGGAGAAAGCTTACGCATGTGGGTCAAATACGCTCTCTATTCCGTCCAGCGGCCACATAAATGCTCACTTACCCCTGAAGGCTGAGAAGACCACGGTAGCATTGTCACTATTCCATCCAGAACTGAAAGATGCGTGGGGTGACTTCGAGAAGAAGGTCGCCATCGTGCAGCCTGAAAAGGCCGAACAGCCCGCGAAACTCAAGGCGACTCTCTTGCCTTTCCAGTTGGAAAGTCTGTTCTGGATGAGGAAGCAGGAGAAGGGCCAGTATGCTGGTGGGATGCTCGCGGTGAGTATAACGGTACAACTTTCAAGATTAGTCACTAAAGGGTTCCATTTAACAGGACGAGATGGGGTATGAACTACATCCTTTCCTTTTCTTCACCTGTCTGACAGTTGTTTAGTATGGGCAAAACAATCCAAATGATTGCTCTCATGGTGTCGGACAACCACAAACCGAACCTGGTCATTGCGTGCGTTATCTTCAGGTCACTGGCTCATGTTGTGAAGCTCATGTCCGCTTCATCAGTCCTACTGTTGCCATCATACAATGGAAGAATGAGATAGAGAAGCATGCCGAAGGCATGAGTGTCCTGGTGTGGCACGGGGCAAATAGGGAATCTAGCATCGATCAACTGAAGAAGCACAACGTCGTGAGTTTTCAAGCAATTCACCGGACACTTGACCCTATCCGACTGATGGCTACTCTCAGGTCTTGACAACTTACTCGGTATTGGAGAGTTCTTTCAGGAAGCAGGAAAGTGGTTTCAAGCGCAAGGGGCAAATCGTCAAGGAGAAGTCCCCACTGCACGCTATCAAATGGCATAGGATTGTGGTATGCGCGTTATTAAGTACATAACCCTGATATACAAGGTATTCAATTGAAATTTCTTAGCTCGATGAGGCGCACAACATCAAAGAGCGCGCCACTAACACTGCTAAAGCTACCTTCGAGCTGCAGAGCAAGTATAAATGGTGTCTGTCGGGCACGCCCTTACAAAACCGAGTGGGCGAGCTCTACAGTCTGATAAGATTCCTCGGCGGCGATCCATTCGCCTACTACTTCTGTGAGTTTCGATTCTTACCCCCCAGGCCACGGCTAAAGCCTTTGCTTCTAGGCAAGAGGTGCGATTGTAAGTCGCTGCACTGGAAATTCAGCAACAAGAGGCACTGTGATGGTTAGTGTTCGCTTTAGTCTGCCGATGCATCCATTGCTAATAATCTGACTAGATTGTGGCCATACGCCTATGCATCATGTAAGACCCACAGATTCTTCCTCCAATCAACGCAGTGTTACTTACTTGGTGCTAGACATGTTTCTGGAATAACGAGGTCTTGTCGCCCATCCAGAAAAATGGAATGAATGGGCCTGGCGCGATCGCCTTCAAAAAATTGCGCGTGCTCTTGGATAGATTGATGTTGCGCAGGACCAAGGTACGGCACCATCTCACTTCTTCTATGCTTGACACTGCAATAACTGCCTGCCTGAAGGTCGAAAGGGCTGATGACCTTGGCTTACCTCCGCGGACGGTTATCGTTCGTAGGGATTACTTCAGTCCTGAAGAGAAGGAGCTTTATCTATCGCTGTTTTCTGATGCCAAGAGGCAATTCACTACATACGTCGATTCGGGCACGGTCTTGAACAGTAAGTTATGGTTCTCCGGTCGTCGAGGGCTCGCAGCTGACCACGTATATCACCAGACTATTCCAATATCTTCTCTTTGTACGTTACACGTTCCGGTCACCCGTGACGGCTGGCTAATCGTTCTTCTGCAGGCTCACGCGGATGAGGCAGATGGCGTGCCATCCTGATTTAGTGCTTAGGAGCAAGAATAACCAAGGGAAGTTCCTCTCTGAGGACTTCGGTGAAGCACCGGTCTGCAGGCTTTGCAATGACGTTGCGGAGGATGCTATTCACTCCAAGTGTCGGCATCTGTTCGATCGCGAGTGCATCAGGCAGTATCTGGATACTGTCGTCGGTATAACGGTGCGTCAGGGTTTGCTTCATTCATGGCTTATGTGGCTTATCTTTCCACAGCCTGAATGTCCTGTCTGCCACGTTCCCCTCACCATTGACCTGGATGCTCCGGCCTACGAGCCAGAAGAGAACACGTCCGTAGTCCGCCAAGGCATTCTTGGCCGCCTTGACCTCGAGAAGTGGCGGTCGTCGACGAAGATAGAGGCCCTCATCGAGGAGCTAACCAACCTCAGGAAGCAAGACGCGACGATCAAGAGCATCGTGTTCAGTCAGTTCGTGAACTTCCTAGATCTGATTGCGTTCCGACTGCAGAAGGCTGGGTTCAACGTAAGTGGCATGAGTATAGCAGAACTTGGGTAGATTAGCTGACTTTGTTATAGGTGTGCCGGCTTGAAGGAACGATGGGGCCGTATGCCCGAGATGCCACTATCAAGTACTTTAGTACGTTCGCTTGTTCGATGCCGCTTTTCGTCACCTGACTCGCCACCCTTCAGTGGACAATGTGCATGTAACGGTATTCCTTGTCAGCTTGAAAGCCGGAGGAGTGGCTCTCAACCTGACCGAAGCTTCGCGAGTCTATCTGATGGATAGCTGGTGGAACCCTGCTGTGAGTTATTGTCGCTATCTGCTGTGGCTGCTATTGATGCTGACGCCCTGTCTACAGGTTGAATACCGTACGTAGAGACCCCGTGGTCGGTTGATCACCTCTCTGATATTGATACAGAGGCCATGGATCGTATCCATCGTCTTGGGCAACATCGGCCCGTACAGGCCATCAAGCTTGTTGTCGAAGACAGCATCGAGAGCCGCATAGTCCAGGTAAGTATCCCCTAGCATCCCGCCAACTCTGACAACTCACAGCTGCGATAGTTGCAAGAAAAGAAAGCAGCAATGGTGGATGCCACTCTGTCTACTGACGATTCGGTGAGTGGCCCCTTAGGTTCGCTCCCTCGGTGGGATCCAGGACTAATTGTTCATGTTGCAGGCTATGGGCAGATTGACGCCTGATGACCTTGGCTTCCTGTTCAGGGTATGTTGCGCTGGGCATGAAAACTATGTCTCATCAACTAACACAATCTTCAGCTGTAATTGTCGGGCAACGACTTGGCCCGCCGTCTTTTGTTTGAGCCAGTTTTTCTGCTTTCGGATGTTTTGTTGTGTCTCTCAAAGTGCCGTGTTGTCGCCTCGAGGTGGGTTGTTTATTAAGGTGGATATCATTATATTGTATTTGTCGCCTAAACGCACAGTAGTCTACCTACGAATGTTCTATATTATGTTCGCTATGGTGTTGCACGTCTTCTGTTGGTACTGTACGATGTAGGAGCGGATGAGCGGGAGTCGGACACCTGTGGCAGTGCACATCAGTCTCTGGAGTCCGAACCGAAGTTGCACACCTTGAGCGCTAGCTTTCGTCTTCTCGTTCACTGACCATGGCCTCTGGTGTGACCGCCGCCATCCCAGCCCAAGCTCGTGCCAAGCAGCTCCGGGCGTGTCTACTATGCTCGATCATCCAGACGCCCGCAGATTTTCGTAAAAACGGGTGTCCAAATTGCGAGGAGTTGATGCAGGTGAGGCGCTCACGGCGTATGCAAGGCGAGTTCTGACACGCAATGCTTCATCGCAGATGAAAGGCTCGCCGGACCGCATCCAAGTATGTACGACGACATATTTTGACGGGGTTATTGCTGTGGTGGATCCCGAGCAGAGCTGGGTGGCGAGGTGGCAGCGGATATGTGAGTATCATTCTCTGGTCTGTGTCTATGAGATGTTTCATTGGTGTCCTACTCTATAGCGAAGTACGTGCGCGGCATGTATGCGGTACGGGTAAAAGGCCGAGTCCCGGAGGACGTAGAGGCAGAGCTCGAAGCGCGGGGTATCAAGTATCGGCCAAGAGACCAGACGGACCAGGATTAGGACGCCTCCGTATGGTTTTCTTGTTTGCTGTTCAGTGTGTATTCTATGTCTCATCAGGTGTATCAATAACCTTGGTTATGGTCTGGCGAGCGCCGAGCGGTAGTAAGTGGTCCTTGCAATTGTCTGATTGCCGCTGGGTAGGTCAAGCCTGGGTGTATGACAAGGCTGACTGGACACTTGACACGATTACAGTTTCTTTCTAGAGCTGCTTACGCCGCGGTATGGAGAGCTGATGACGCGGCTTATCTGGTGATAGGCCGCGGTGTCTGCCTTTTAGTCATGTCGAACGGCGCGCTGCCGCGTCCGCCTCGGGGAAGCTGTTGGCCATTTTGACTCGATGGACGGAGACCGACGGCTGCGGACAGTTCTCTGGATTCTCAACGTGCGTATGTCGTATGCCGAGGACGGCGTTCGATGTCAACCAAAGGTCGGGCATTTTGCGAGTGGCTGCTGTGCCGTTCTTCAGAGACGAGTAACGCACATAAAATGCGCATATATCGAGCATATATCGAGCATATATCGCAGAAATAATAGAGCAGGGAGAATCTAGATGGAATCTGCATCTCGGAGAGGATTATCGGCCGCACGTGGCTGACAGTGACAGTTGGAAGCAGGAGCAGTGTTCGGCAAGAGCGTGTGAGCGAAACTCGCCTCGTTTGGGTCCGCCTCGTTCCCCGACGCTTGTTGGCACGTCTTTGCCCGCCCCCGCGCCATTCCCAGCTTTTCTCCATTCTCCTCGTCGCCACCGCCGCCGCCGCCGTCGCGCGCGTCGACCGAGATCTTTGTCTGCGCCGCGGTCGGCTGTTGATGCTCCCTAGTCATCGGCCCCTTTAGGCGTGTCATTTCCCGCTTTCCCTTGTTAAGGCTTGTTTACCTGCCCCGCGCAGGTCCCAGTTGTTCTTCGCCTTTCGCCGCGTCAATCTCCTTGTTGCATGTCGGCTGTCCAGTCCCAAGTACAGACGGGCACAGAAACCCTCGGTTTCGATATCCAGCAGCGATCCTTGCCCATGAACGTCCGCACAGATGCCATGATTCGACAGCAGGGGATGCCGCATTTACCTCCGAACATGATGAACATGAACTCGCCCCACTTCATCCCACCAAACCAGCCACATGGCCAGCAATCTCTCGCCCAACCTCCTATGGGTCTTCTGCAGAATACCGGCCAGCCTCCGATGGGTCTCCTCGCAGGCGCCCAGCCCAACGTTGGTCCGTCGCAGAACAATCCCAACTATCAGGCCCAGATGCAGGCCCGAAAACAACAACAGATGATGTTGCAGCAGAGTCAAGGTTTGCAGCAGCCGGGTGGTCTGGCTCCTGGGATGAACGGCATGGTGCCCAACTCGCTGCAAAATATGGGCTTTCCGAATGGTATGATGCCGCAGCAGGTTCAAAATGCTCAGATTCGGCGTATGGTATCGCAGCCACAAGGCATGAACCAAGCGGGTCCGCATACAGCGCCCATGCACGCAGGCCAACAGGGTCCAGCGGGGATGGGAATGAGCCCTCAGCAAATGCAGCAAATGCGCCAACAACAAGCGGTACAACAGATGGGTATGAGAATGTCGGGGCAGCCACAACCGCCTATGCCGGGAGGGATGACGCAGGACATGATGAGAGCGCATATGCAAGCGAATGCGGGCATGTCTTCAGGTGTCGCCCGAGCACCCTCTGCCGGTGCGCCTTTGATGCCCCAGCCACCGTCGATGGGCCAGCCACACGCTGCTGGTCTGCAGCAGTCCCTACAAAACTCATTCCCGAACCCGATGAATCTCCCCCACTCCCAATCGATCCCCTCCTCCTCTCCCCGCCCCCCGTCACATTCCCAGAATCCCATTCCTGGCTCCATGGGCGTTAACATGCCTGTGCAATCGCAGCCTGGTAACCGCCCTAGAATGACTCCTGGCCCCGGTCCCGGAGGCCCTGACACCATGTTCATGTCGATGCAGAACCAGCCCTTCCCGCCAAATATGCAGCAGCATAACGTTCATCGCATTCCTCCCCCGACCAACTCCCAATTCTCTTTTGGCTCCTCCTCCAGTCCGCAACCCCCTAACCAGGATATGTCACAGCCGATGGCGGGGGGCCTCGCGCCACCAGGGCCACCCAACCGACCCAATTTCCATCCGACGCCCGCCCAGCAGTACGAGCAGATGCAGGCGAACGATTCATTCTCCCCGCACATGAACATGGGCCCGCCCCAATCCAACGTCCCCGCCCGCCCCCCGTCCCAGCAGCAGCCACACCCGCAGCCGCACCCCATGTCCCAGCAGCCACAGGCCCCGCCACACCACCACTCCCCGCACCAGTCCGACCAGGCGAACGCGCGCGTCTCGCAGCCGCTCCGCCCTCAATCGCAGCCGCAGCCCCAGCAGGTGCACCACCCATCACAGCCGGCCGTGCAGTCGCGCACGCCGCACGCGCAGCAGCAGCCACTCCCCGGTAATCCCCAGCCGCAGCAGCGACTACCGGCGGGGATGCAGCCGGCCGGCATGCAGCAGCAACAGCAGCAGCGACCGATGCAGATGCCGCCACAGGCGATGACGCCTGGGATGCCCGGTGTGCAGCCGAGTATTGTGCCTCCCGTCCCTAACGATCCTGCCCTGCACCCGCTTCGGAGAGGGGTGGCCCGTCCGGATCAGCCTCCTGTTGCTACACAGCCGACCTTGCAGCCACGGTTGCAGTGAGTCTTGGACATTTGTCTACTATCATTCGTGTCGTGTCTAATGATTGCTACAGAAACTATCCGGTTGGGACCGGTCAGGCGCTGCTGAAGGTGACGCAGTTCAGTCAGATGCTAAGTAATGAAACGACGGATGTAAGTCGTTAATCCGCGGTCTCTGGCGAGATTACATTCCCTCATGACGTCCGCGTAGAAAACGACGCTTCGATATTGGAAGGACGCTGTCACCACCTGGTTCGGTTCGAAGGCACAGTTCAGGTTCACGCTATGGAAAGACAATCAACGGAATGAAGCCAAACCCTTCGGTCTGTCTTTCCAGTATTGTTCTCATAGCTTCAACTCTAACCTGTTCACTCCGCTCGCTAGTCATCGGTCCCCCTATATTGCCTCGCTTCTTTTTGGTGACCCATCAATCAGGCGTGAAGGCAATGTCCATAAACATGGAAGGAGCCAACGAACGGTTGTACAATTACCAAGCTTCCGTGGTTGAATCGCCGGCTGCTTCGTGGACCTTCAGGTATACCAACGGATATGTCGTGACTTTGCGCGGCGCACTGTCCGTGGTCGTGTCTTTCCAGGCCCAGCCGTCACAGCACTCCAATGGCACTAATACCTTCTACAAGCTCGAAACGATCACCTTCGACGCGTGGTGGCACGATAAGGCGATATCGCTAGAGAACCTCCTACTGAATCGCGTTATGGTCCCTGGTGATTCGCCGAAGACGCCTCGATCGCGGCCGCCACACACGCCCAACGCCTCTGTCGCGGCCCAGCAAAGAGAGGAGGAGCGGAGGAATGATGACGGGATTGTGACTATCGATCGCCTGGCTATCCCACCGGAGCCCGTCAATGCGTTCGGGATCCCTCAGGCTACTATGCGCTGCTTGGAGGTATGTCAGGGGACTTCCTCGGACGGTGCTTCTGTCATTCATGCTTTGGATGACCCTGCTGTACAGCTAGCAGAAAGTGTCGGCCAGATGACAGATCTGATCGAGTATTCGAGCAAGCATCAACTGGGGCCAATGGGTACGTCTGTTTCACTAACTGCCTTTGGCAGGTGGACTCATATTCACTACAGAGGCATTGAAGCAGTTCGCACAGAAGCTACGGGAGACTCAGGGACACGCCTCGACGAGTAACAACCCTCACGGAACGGGACCCGGAAACCTTGGCGGCGATAATACGCTATCGAGTGGTTCACTGGGTCAGGCTAATGGCTCCGCTGGGCCATCATCATCTACACTATATCCCCCGGGGAACCCCCCTAATTCACACGCCGGTTCTTCGTCACTATCTCAAAATGCCCCACCAACACCGGATGCGTCGCCATTGAAGCAACACAAGGTCCTTCAGCAACCTACGCCTGGGCCGACGTCAGCAAATACCCCTGCGACGCAGAGTACGCCGACGCCCGCCAATGCCACACCGTCCATGGCTCCCGCAACGCTGAAGCGTAAAGGTGGGCCGTCGGACGCTACGCCGTCCGGAGGCTCCGACAACCCCCCAGCGGCGAAGCGCATAACGCGGAAACGAGGTCGGACAAACACTGGTGGATAGCTGCTGTATTTATTTACGTTTTCCTCTTTTTATCTCTTTCTTGATCTGCCCTCCCGGAGTAGCGCTCACGTTGGCATAGATTGTATTATATATCGCAGTTGTCTATACGGTACTCTTCTTTTTGCGGGGGGTTTGTTGCTGCCAGCGGAGCTGTCTTACCAATGTTTTTCTATTTATTACCAACCACTCTGTACTCTTACTGCACCGAACTATCACCGACAGCTGCTCCTCGTGTGCGTCACTTGATACTCTGCCATTGGGCGGTTGTGTAAACATTGCAAAAGTTGTGATTGCATGACATAAAAGGCAATAAATACCCGGAAAAAGTACATGGGGCATATCAGCTATAGACGGGATCGTGGCTGAAGTCGCATTGGTCTCCATATTTGCATCTGCAGTCATTGCAAGAATCAGTTCAGGTTTCACTCCGTTATCACTGTAGGGTTCGATGCTCGCCTTCCTTGTGCAAAGAAACTGCAAGGTTTTCTTTTATTATGTCTAAAGTCGCCACGACCACGCCCGCGACCTCGGCCACGGCCACGGTCCCGATTTTCCCATCCTTGATCCGCAGACCAACGACGCTCCCGTCCTCCATCATCATCCCGGTAACCCTGATCAAAGTCCGAATAATGCTGCTTGTTGTTCCAATCTTGGTCGCCATTTGGGTAGGACGGCTGCCCCGGAGGTGATGGGCCTTGTCGCAATTGGGAAGCGAGCACTGCTTGCGCTTGCTGTAGTAGTGCCTGCAGTTGCTCCGGCGTCATATTCGATGAAGGCGTAAGCATACTGGTATCTGGCGGGGGCTGGCCATCTGCAGGTGGTCCTGCGTTCAGAGGAGCGTCCGAGGCTGCTGACAGCTGACCCAGAAGGGCTGGCACCGAAACCTGAGGTTGAACATCTGCTGGTGCCCCTCCGCCCCAGAAAAGTGCGTCAAGATCCCGATGAACGAGCATCAGCTTTACGTCTGCATCAACCTTATCGTCGGGTATTTGCGTCGCAGGCTCTGCCGGACTTTCCGGTATCTGAGCCGCCGACATATACAACGCAATCAAGGCTGTCTGCTCGCGCTCTTCTTGAGCCGCCGCTTCGGCGCTATTGAGACCCCGCGGTTTGTATTCAGGATTCTCGAGCACTGCAGTAGAAGAAATTCAATGACTCGGCAGCGAGGTTAAGGTTTGAAGCGAACTTACGTGGAGGCTCATACCAATCAATCCCTTCTTCGAACAAGTGCGCGTGCAATGCAGCACCTTCGCCTCGCTCCAGGTCACGAACACTATGCATCATATGCATGCCCTACAGATAGAGTGAACAAGGTTGATACTAAACTCGAAGATAAGATACTTACATCCGTGGGATCGTCATCGTAGATTGCACGTTCAATGAGCTTGACGGACTCCAGTTGGCCGTCGGCGGCCCAAGTGACCGTCTTCTTCTTCTTACCGGACTTGGTGAGACCGGACGAAATTGAAGGGGCGCTCTCGGCGACAGGGGCAGCTGGCGGTGGAGTAGCCGTCGCCGCGGGTGACGCTTTGCGAGCCTTGGCCATATCCTTCAGCGCCTCTTGGAAAGGGTCGAAGGCCAAAGGTTGTGCGACATTGGGATCGGGCTCCTTCTTGACAGGTACAGGCGCCTTCTTGAAACTTGGCAGCTTCGGTTTGGGCTTGGGGGCTGAGAAGAACGAAGAGTCCGACTTCGCGTCCTTGACAGAGGTCACGATTGGCTTAACCTCCTTCTTCACGACCGTGGTTCTGGCGGACGGACCAGGCGCGGACACCGCAGCCTTCTTCGCAGGAGGTGCAGCCTTCGGAGGTGGCTCAACAGACTTGCGTTTCTTCGGTTTAACGTCTAACCACAATTTTATCAGGGGCATGGGACAGCCAGATGGACTGACATGACTGACCCTCTGTATCATTATCGGCATTTTTTGAGGTGCCGTCTTTCTGAACATTCACCATTTGGCGCCATTTACGTTCCAAATTCGAAGCCATGTCCTTGATCGCTGCGTTTCACGATAGAGACAAAGCATAGTTAGATACAAGTTGTCCAGCGTCACGAAGTTTTGCAGGTAACTCAGATGCTCAGAACAGTACAGGTCATCAAGCAACATGAATACTCTATTTCTTAGGGACTCACGCCGCGGGAAGCAGGTACCGAGGGCACAGCGCCAGGTCACGGGAGCTACAAAGAGATAGGAAGTTGAACGTAACTCACCTGGATTAGGAGGATCCTTGGTTAGCTTGACGATGATCTTGCCCAGTCTCGATGTCTTTAGGCTCTCCACGGTTAGAGGTAACCGGTCGATAATCTATTACGGGGCGTGAGCATCGATGTATCATATGATATGTTCCACTGCTGGTCTAGTACCCACATGTAACAGCGGCATGATCGTCTCCATCATCTGGTTATCAGCCTTGTTAGTGTACCCAGCTTTTAGCCATTCTCGAGTAATGTCCATTGCCGTGGGATTCTCCGACCATGCCCTAAAGTAGTGATTCGGGGCGTTATCTCTGATCTTCGTGAGGATCTCCGAGCGTAACTGCCCGTCAACATCTTGGGACCCAAAGTCATCCAAATGGGACACTAAAGTCTGTACTGCTCCTGCGCCGGTGAACACGTTGGGCTGTAGGAGAGGGCGTACAGCAGCCTGAAGTTTGTCCTTCTTCTGCTGAGGTGTTAATTGTGGCGGAGGAGAGATGGCTTGCAAAGGCGCATAGAACGACTGAGGAGCTATACCCGTAGGGGAATGCAGAACTTGAGGAGATAGGGTACCTTGCTGGTGGGGTTGAGGTTGCTGCTGGTGCTGGTAATATTGCGGCGATTGTACATATGCTGGATTGATAGACAAGGGCTGCGGATGCAGATGTGACTGGAACTGATATTGCATGAACGGAGACTGCTGAGACGGGGACTGCACAGAGGGGATATTAGGCGAGTGATGAGAGTACTGTTGTTGACCATTAGAAGTGGGATTGTTTGTAGTAGTCAGGGCCGGGCTGGAGCGACACGTTACGATGGAGCAAAGACCAAAGTTGTACTGTGACATACTCAATAAGCATCTGCTGCGAAGAACTGGACTGTTGCGGAGGCTGCTGCTGGGATGTACTTGCGGGACTTGTGGTAGCACCATCCAGGGTAGAATAGTTCGACAGGGGCACTTGATTTGAGGGGCCCGCCCAAGGAGAACCATAAGGAACGGCGTTGTAAGGTCCGGGAACGCCAGACAAGTAGTATCCGAATTGCGAAAACGCGCTGGTATAGTGCGCGTGCGCGGGGGGCGACATCGATGGCGTCGATGATGGGCCTACACGTGTCTTTGTCAGTTATCTTCCTCAACACACGACCGCGACGAACGATATCCATTCGTCGCGCGTTTGGGCATACTCACCCGGAATGTCTCCCATGCCACCGAAGTCGCTTAGATCCAACGGCGCCTGCGCGTTCTTCGACGATGACCCCGCTGCCGACGACGCCGAATTGGACGGGTCCTTCCAGTCGTGCGACGACGGCGAGGTCATTTCATGGTGCATCGACTGCGACTCGATTTGTTGGCCCTGGGGCTGGAGCCACGCAGGCGCATTCGTATACATGTCCATTGTCCGAGCGTTTCTTTTTTCCACTCGCGCTCTCAAGCGTCAGGCAACACTAAACGGCTTATTTCTGCGCAAATGAGGCGGAAAAAAGAGGGCATAAAAGACAGGTAATCTGGGGAATAGAACCTCAACGCCGCTAGTATCACCTTTGCTGACGACTGTGCTGTGTGAGGCCGCGTTTACGACCGAGGCCAAGTTCGAGCTCAAGGTCAATCGGCAACGACTATAAGCTCCGCTTTCAGCTCCTCTTCAATTTGCTTTCTATTTGCGGCACAGACTCTCACGCTAAGGACGTGGCTTATACACAGGTTTCAAATTTTCGTTCGCCCTTTTGTTACCCTCAAATAACGGTTTCACTAGTCGGCCGCTCCAGTTGGTTCAATTTCCTTACCCCCTTCGTATCTCTCGGGTAAGAGCCTCTTCGGCTTTCACTTTAATCCTCTGCTGTCATCACGTACTGATCGCGTCTTCAGACGCGTCGAGGTCGCGTCGCCTTAATACTAACCATGGAGAACGCTGCTCAGTTTGAGGTAAAGAAGCTGCAGGTGAGTTGTCCGCGTTCTTTGTCAACCATGATCATATCTGACGCGTCCAATCGCCCCAGCTCATCACCGCGCTCACCAGCGTGGCCGATCAAATGCGCACCTGTGCAAGCATTGCCGACCAGTTCGGGCAACTGCTGCGTGAAATGCCGGCAAGCCCAAATGGTGCAGCGGCGGCAGCTTTCCAGCCTATCTTCAATGCTGCCGCGCCCCTTGTGCAGCCTCCCCCTGTGAAGGGAGGCAAACGCAAGGCCGCGGCACTTGATGATGATGATGGCAAGAAGAAGAAGAAGCTGAAGGACCCCAACGCGCCCAAGCGTCCCGCATCGTCCTACCTTCTCTTCCAAAATGAGATCCGTAGAGCGATACAAGAACAAAATCCCACTATGCCCAACTCGGAGCTGCTCAAGGAGATCTCGAGACGATGGAAGGAGTTGAGTCCGCAGGACAAAGAAGTAGGCGACCCGAGTGTATCGCATGAGCGCGAGTTGACTTCCGTTCCAGGTGTATGAACAACGTACCAGAGACCAAAAGGCGAAATACGACATCGCCAAAGCAGCTTACGATCTTACGACTACCAATGGTGCCCAGACCAGTCCTACTCCTGCGCCTGTCCAAGTCCAGGTGTGCTAGCTCAGAGATACTTCCTACTTAACCGCTGAGCGCCCCGTAGCAGGTTGAGAAACCTCAAGTTAAATCTCCCGTAGTGGCTTCCTCTAGCAGCGACTCCGATTCGAGCGAGGAGGATAGTGAGAAGGAGTCAGCGTCGTCGGACGACGATTCCGACGAGGAGGAGGAGAGGGTCGAAGTCGAGCCGCCGTCCAAGAAGTCTAAAAAGGCCGCAGCATCATCGAAGCCCAGCGCCGCTCCGCCTCCGCAACCACCGAAAAAATCGAAGAAATCAAAAGCCTAATACCGGTGGCGATGTCAGCAGGGTAGACATGGGGTGCAATGTTTGTGCCTGCGCGTTACCCGGACATATCACCGCTTCATCCTTGAATGCTGAACATTGGGTAAAGGTGTTCCTGTTCTTACCTTACGCACATTATATTATGTGTAACCATCTTGGATTGGAGATTGCGTACTACTACCAGGCCGGCCGGGGCTCGGAGCCCGGCTTGCTGTGCAAAGCAGTACATACTATAGATAGCTATATAATGAACCTCTTGCTCCTTCACCACTTCATCGATTAAGAGTCGACGTACATGTCTCAGCCTCCGCCCTACAACGCACCTCCGCCAGAGAATCCAGACAGACGACCGCTCCCGCCAGGATGGATTCAGCAGTACGATCATAAGTACGTGGATAATATCGCGGTTATCAGTAGCGGCGAGACTGACGCGCCACCTATGTTAGCTACAAGGCATGGTATGTGGCGATATTTACAGCACATCCGTCGATGCCGACCTTATCCTGAAATCCTTCAGGTTCTACGTGAACACGCAGGAAAGTCCTCCCAGATCATCGTGGGTCCACCCACTCGGCCCTCCTGGGTCGCCAGCTCCCCCTAGCAACTTTGCCCCTCCTCCCGGGGCTCCGCCGCGCGACGCGTATGGCCCCGGTCCTGGCTATAACCAGGGCCCTCCCCAGCAGCAGTGGGGAGGTCCGCAGGGCGGCTACGGCGGCGGGTACCAGAATTACGGCGGGCCTCCACAAGGGTATGGCGGGCCGCCACAAGGCGGGTATGGAGGACCTCCGGGGGGATACCAGGGAGGCTACCAGCAGGCCCCGCAGAGCGGGAGAGGTACGTGAAGCGTAGGGGTTTCGGGACCCCGCGCTGATCAGCTTTGTGTGATGGTAGGCTGGTTCGGCGGGGGCAGTACTAGTCCCCAGCCGCAGGTCGTGTATCAGCAAGCGCCTCCAAAGAAGTCCGGTATGGGCATGGGGACCGCTCTCGCGGCCGGTGAGTGTCCTTCATCTGTTCTCGCGCGAATGCACGTCTTACAGGCTCCTAGGTGGTGCTGGTCTTCTCGGCGGCGTCCTGGTTGGCGAGATGATCGAGGATCATATCGACGACGAGCGCCAGGAGTCGTACGACCAAGGTACGTTGATTATCACTATTCATCATGAGATGGCGGATGTTCATACTCTGCGTTAGGGTTTGACAACGGCGCTGACTACGGCGACGGAGGAGGCGGAGACTGGTAATTACCCTCTACACGGCGTTCAATCCGTCTAAGCCTTTGTATACTCGTGTAATATAGACAATTGGGGTGTGAGTGTTTCGACAGCATCGTTACGAGATATGTATGGTGCACATCTTGTAATTTAGTCTGGTATTCGGATGGGACTTGGGAGAAGGCCTGAT
Organism: Gloeophyllum trabeum ATCC 11539; assembly: GCF_000344685.1. NCBI lineage: Eukaryota > Fungi > Basidiomycota > Agaricomycetes > Gloeophyllales > Gloeophyllaceae > Gloeophyllum > Gloeophyllum trabeum. Next base: position 2,735,405 of record NW_006920411.1, on the reverse strand, counting down.
GTGAATATTATTGCTTCGGATTGGTATTTTGACAATGGTTCTCGTGTGCTTCACTTGCGAATTATCTTCTGTATACTCGCTGATGGGCCAGACTCATAGCAGTGTAAGAAGTGTAAGTATGGGCATGGTCGATGTGGGTCCCGGTGTAACGTGTGCGAAGCTGCGCGTGCGGTTCGCAGAGTTTGCAACACGCCTTCTCTGATCATGACCGCGTCGGTGGCTCTGACGCGTTCATGCACGTCCTGTGATAGAAGAAGTTTGATAAATGGTGCCCTCTGCAGGGTCATCTGAACGTACATGGTGGGCCGGCTTCGCAGCCAGGGTAATCATGGCGGGGATATGTTTTCTTGAGGGTGCCGTCACGGTTGCTCTTGCGCACCTCGAAGAATTGCTTTCTTCACGATGTGGATTCTGCCTGTAAGAGGGAAATGGCTGGTCTGGGCGATTACAGGTGTGGTCGTTTCTATTTCCTTGTCTGTCCGTAAAGTCTTGCTGAACGGATGGTTACAGCATGCTGCTGCCAGGGCTTCCTACTGCTCGGATACGACCAAGGGGTCATGTCAGGCATTGTACGCTGACTAGATAGCTTCCTCATAGTAGCGCATGTACTTACCAATGTGCGCCGTGCACTAGATCGGCGCTGACAACCAGTTCGGAAAAGATTTCGGACATCCTGATCCAACTTTGCAAGGCACGATCGTGAGTTCCGGTGGTACTTAACGCCCTGGTACAGACTACTAACTCCTACATCCCTATCCTCGCCCGGTAAAGGTCGCGATATATGTGAGATTGTAGCTTTCGAGCGAAAGTAGAGTACATACTGACTCCGGGAATTCAGGACATAGGATGTGCGGTGGGAAGCTTATTCGTATTCTTCTTCGGCGAGTCCATCGGACGAAAACGCATGATCATGGCGGGTGCATCTACCATGCTCGTCGGTACTGTAAGCAACTCCATGCCCCTTCGCCCCACTAGCGGCTAAGCTGTGTCTCTGCTTAGGCTATCTTGACAAGTTCTACCACGGTCGCCCAGCTCCTTGTCGGCCGTATAGTCACTGGTATCGTACGTGAGCATCCTACGGACATGCGGGGACCTCGCTGAGTACATATGGCATGTCCAGGGCAATGGTTTCAATTCTTCCTCCGTACCGGTCTACCAGTCGGAGACATGCGGCGGGGCCATCCGTGGCACGCTTGTTTGTCTCAACTCCACCGTAACTATCATAGGCCTAGTTATCGTACGTGCTCGACTTCTTCCCGTCCCAGCGGATCTCTCAGAACATTGTACAGGCGTACTGGCTAGACTATGGCATGTCCTTCGTAGACGGCCCGGCACAATGGCGCTTACCAGTCGGTACGCACCGATCCCTCGCTCCCTCCGACCTAGTACCTCACGCCTAATCTCCTTCCTCAGGCTTCCAAGCAGTGTTCGCGCTGTGCCTTCTCCTGCAGGGCATGGTCCTCCCCGACTCCCCGCGCTGGCTGCTCGCGCACGGCCGGCCGGAAGAGGCATGCCGGATCCTTGCGCAGCTCGCAGGCACGGAGGACGTCAACGAACCGGAGGTCGTCATGAAACGGAAGGAGATCGAGGTTAGTTTGGAGCAGGAGAGCGCCGGAGGTACGTTGGACTCAAGGAAGAAAGGCGTTCTGATGATTGAGCTGTGTTAGGTCCGTTCAGGTATGCGGAGCTGTTCCAGGGAGGACCTCTCGGGAACTTTAGGAGGATATGTCTCTGTGTTGCTGTGAATGTGATGCAGCAATTCACCGGGTACGTTTCCTTCTACTTTCGATCTATAGCGACTGAGGGACCTGACATGACCTACGCAGTGCGAACACGATTAAGTACGTCTGCCATCCACCGGAATGTGACGCATGGTCGCTCATTTTTCACCCAGCTACCTCGCTCCCGTAGTATACCAGAACACCATGGGCATGTCCCGCAACCTCTCACTCATCCTTGGCGGAGCGACCGCATGCACGTACATGGTCGCGTCCTTCATCCCTCTCTGGGTACGTTCCCCGTCTTCCCTCCCCTTAGCCGCTCTCCTCTCAAACCGAACTAGACCGTCGACCGGTACGGCCGCCGCTTCCTCCTGATGACCTCCGCGACGGGGCTATCCGTGTGCTTCATCCTCGCGAGCATCCTGCTCTCGGTGGGGACGAAGAGCGCGGCGTACGGCGCGACCGCGATGGTGTTTATATTCCAGATTTTCCTGGGGATCGGGTATCTGCCTATCGTACGTCCTTCTCTCTTCCAGGGCTCCACCCTCTAACTGTTCCCGCACAGCCATGGCTATACCCCGCCGAAGTGAGTCTCCTACCCTCCAGCGCTCCCACTTCCCGCACTGCCACCACTGACAGATAACCACAACGCGCATCCGCGCTCGCCTCCTTCTTCAACTGGATGTGCGTCTTCGCGGTCGTCGAGATGACGCCGCCGGCGATCGCGATCATCTCCTGGCGCGTGTTCATCATCTTCGCGGTGTTCAACGCGTGCTGGGTGCCGCTCGTGTACGCGTTCTTCCCCGAGACGAAGGGGCTCGAGCTCGAGGACGTCGACCATATCTTCGAGAAGGGTGGGGTCACGGGCGGGGTGTGGGGCGCGAAGGGGGGACGGACGGTGCAACCCAGGGCAATCAGGGAAGACGTGGAGGTGCGGGAGGTGGAGGTTAGGGAGGACCGGGGGAAGGAGGGGAAGGGCGAGTAGAGAGGAAGGGTTTGTCACTCTTAGGATGTTGTATGACATTTCGCTCGTAGAATAAATGTATATCTAGGCTTCGGGACTTCATACCGTTGCAATATAAGGATGACACTCAAGGACGTCTACACCCAACCATCGACTAGAAGCTCATCCATTCACATTACAGATGCGACTAAGCGGGGATAGTGCAATGTAGGAGACGAGTGGGGATGCCTGAACCTGATGAGGATTATACAAAAATGTACACTACAAAAAATACAAACTCAACATCACCGGCCCTCATTGAGGAACGCGTCTAGCTCGTCGTCTAACTCCTGCTGCGTCTTCTTGGGCCGTTCTCTCCGTTCCGAGCGCGCTCGCTCTCCACTACGTCGTCTGGCAGGTGACGCACGCTCCTTCCCTCTATCCCATTCACGATCCCTCTTCTCTCTGCGCCGGGGCATTGGCTTGGTGATACGGTCCGCGAGACTGGGGCTGGGGCTATCCCGCACGCGCATGACCGACGTGCGCTCGAGCAGCGACTTCCTACTCCCCACGCCCATATTATCAGAGCGCATCTTCGACGGCGGCGCAGGCGGCTCCTCCTCGTCCTCCGCGAGGAACGAGTCGATATCCTGGTCCAGCTCCGCGCGCAGCTGCTCCTCGTCCTTCCGCCGCCTCTTCGGCGCGCTCTCCCGCTCGAGCTCCTCAGGCGGGACGAACCCCTCCTTCCCCGCGCGCGCGCCGTGCTTCCGGTAGAACTCGCTCTCCCGTTTCGCCCCGCGCTTCTTCACGTCGTCGCGCCTTGCCCAGCGCATGCGGATCGCGCCCTTGAGGCCCTCGCCCTTCCCCAGGACCTTGCTGATGCGGTCCTCCGCAGGCCACAGCGCGACGGGAATCGGCTTGGCCGCGACGAACCCCGCCTCGTCGGGGGCTTCGGTGGGGGATTTGGAGAGGGCGCGGTGGGCGAGGCGCGCGGCGGCGCGCGACTCGAAGACGAGCACGCAGGTGGTGTCGTCGATCCACTCGAGCCCCATGGGGTGCGAGTCGAAGTGAGTTGCGTAGGCGAAGAGGTTGGAGGTGGGGAGGTGCGCGATGGGCGGGCCATGCAGGAGCACCGCGTTCGGGCGGTAGGTCTGATCTGCATACGGCCCATTTAGTCCATAAACTCGGGGGACCAATGGTTATGGGAAGAGAGCGGCGCGCCTTCTTCAGCAATATCTTCCTCCATATCCTCGCCCAGGTCCTCCCCGCGCTTCCGCTTACCACACATAACACGCTCGCATCAGGGCCGCGCGCGATCACCGCCAACGAAGGCTACACGCGCACCTTTCCGGCCTTGGACAGCGAGGCGTCCGCGAGCAGGTATACCTTTGTCTGGCCGATCCTGTTCGCGAGCGAGGGCGCTCCGGGTGTTTCGTCTGCCATTATTGCTGTTTCGCTTGCGACTGTTGCGGTGGTCGAGAGCTGGTCTTCGTAGGCGACGGCATCGTCGTAGGAGAGGGGGGCGGCGTCGGGGGCCATCGCGTCGTCGGGGATGATGTCCATTGCAGTCGATGTGCGGGGTGTAAGAAAGTGGGCGTGGTTGGGTGCAGCGATGAGACGGAGACAAAATCCAAGCCCTGCTGCACCGCCACCATCCCGTCGATGGATCTGTGCTTACGTCAGCAGCTTCAATATTTCGGAAACCGGCAAACTTCCTTGCTCGATCTCTCTTGTTTATTCTGGCTGGCACTCATGGCAGAGGCGGAAAGCAGCAGCGCGAACGTCGTCGTCAACAAGAACAAGAGACATAGGAAGGACAAGCGTATGCAGTCTTGTCCGAGTCTTTGGATCGTGCTGACCCGTGTGCTATAGCATGGGATACGGACGATATCGACCAGTGAGCATTAACTGTCGACATTCTTGAATTGCGGCTTATATCAAGCTTTCGTTAGTGTAAGTAGCTCTTTGATATATGGGCCTTCAACAGTCTTAGACCTCAAGCTAGTGGAAAGTCGACCCCTTCCAGCCGGAGGATAACAAGGGCGGGACCTTCACCGAAGAATCCTCATTCGCCACCCTCTTCCCAAAGTACCGTGAAAAGTACCTCCGCGAAGTCTGGAGCGCCGTCACCAAGGCCCTCGAGCCGCACGTACGTTCGCCTCTCTCTTGCCTCCTCTCCCTCCCTTCACCAGCTGACCAAACCGAAGGGCATCGCATGCACGCTCGACCTCGTGCACGGCTCCATGTCCGTGCGCACGACGCGCAAGACGTACGACCCGTACATCATCCTCAAAGCGCGCGACATGATCAAGCTGCTCGCGCGCGGCGTGAACGTCGCGCAGGCCGCGCGCATTCTCGAGGACACCGTCGCGTGCGACATCATCAAGATCGGCAGCCTCGTGCGCAACAAGGAGCGCTTCGTCAAGCGGCGCCAGCGCATCATCGGGCCCGACGGGAGTACGCTCAAGGTGCGTTATGCTGTCTCCTGCATGGCGGACATGGCTAATCCCAAGGACAGGCGATTGAACTACTGACACAATGTTACGTCCTGGTGCAAGGGAGCACAGTGAGCGTCATGGGCCCCTACAAGGGGCTCAAAGAGGTCCGGCGCATCGTGCTCGACTGCATGAAGAACATCCACCCCATCTACCGCATCAAGGAGCTCATGATCAAGCGCGAGCTCGCCAAAGACCCAAAGCTCGCGACCGAGTCATGGGACAGGTTCCTCCCGCAGTTCCGCAAGCGCCACCTCAAGACGAGCGAGAAGACCGCGCGCAAGCACGCACAGACCGAGGCGAAGCGCGAGGCGCTCAAGGCGGCGGGGCTCGGCGAGGAGGAGATCAAGGAGCGGGAGAAGGAGAAGAGGAAGGAGAAGAAGAAGGTGTACACGCCATTCCCGCCGCCGCAGCAGCCGCGGAAGGTCGATATCGAGCTGGAGACGGGTGAGTACTTCCTCAAGGCACACGAGAAGGACGCGCGGGAGAAGGCGAAGAAGAAGCAAAAGGTTCGCACATATGTCATCTCTTGTTACGAATAGTCCTCACCACGCCGCTGGCAAATAGCAAGAAGAAGTTACCGAGCAGCGAAGAGCAGAGCGCGCCGAGGCCTTCAAGGCGCCCGTGGAGGAGGCAGCGCCCACCGTCGAGGAGAAGCGGAAACGGAAGCATAAGGAGGTCATGGAGGAGGCGCCGGGGGAGGACTCGGGCAAGTCCAAGAAGAAGAAAAAGAAGAGTAAGGTGAAGGACGAGGCAGTGTGATTCTTTAGGGTGTGATGTTGTATTATATTGCTTCATTCTAATCTGTTTTGCTTGTTCTGCGTTGGGCTCAGGATAAGCGGGAGCGCGTAGGTCACGGCACGTGATTTAGTGACAGTAACGTCGCGTGCCCGAACGCGTCCGACGCGAACATGGAACCTGTTTCTTTCCACCTTCACTCATCCGACTATATCTTTTCGCTCTTGTGGTTCTGCTTCTTTCGAGAAAAAGCAAGGCATGGATGGCGTATACCACTTCTTCCCTCCCGGTCCTGAAGGCCCCGATGGCAACCACGCAGGGGGTCTCACACCTTCGGATAGCGGCGACAGCCTCAATAATGGCATCTCTACGTGGTCTGCTCAGTCTTCCAATATCCTGGCGCGCTTGAAGAACAGGGTGGCCACCACAGGACTTGGGAGCCTCTTCTCTAACTCTAACTCTGGATACCAGGCTGTCCAGCGCGGTGCACTCGAATTTGGGCCGGACCTCGATTCTCAGATTGTAACCTTGGCTCCCGCGGATTGCGCCGCCGCCGGTACTCAACTGCAAGAGTCCCAGTCTCTCTCGCCGTCGACGACGCTCGCTGGCTCTCTCCACGCCAAGTCGGTATCCTCGGACTCGCGCTCTTCGCTCTCGACTTGCTACTCCGAACAGACCTGTATATCTGTGCCCGACTCTCAGTCTCAGGTGCACCAGCGCACGTTCACGTGGTTTACCGAGGACGAGTGCCGCGACGAGCGCCTCGAGGAGATCAAGCGGGGCAAGCAGCCCGCGAAGCCCATCGTACGCCCACTCCCGTTTGTGTCCGTTGGCAGCCCCTCTGAGTGTCGTTGTTCGCCTAGGACTATGATACTCTTCTGGCGGATATCACCAACGACCGGCTTGGGCTCCAAGAATCCCATACTCCAGCTGCAGTAGAAGACGACATTGGCGAGTGGGTCGGTCTGGAATATACGCTCGAGTTGAGCAGGCGCGACCGCCGGCCCTCCGAGCTACACACGCCCACCCCGGGCGAGCATTCCAAGGTACCCGTCTCTCCATCCGATTGACTAATGCGTGGGGCCCTGAGCCTGACCGTGTACACACCAGAGCCGCGAGTCCTGGGCTGCAATACGCAAAGGCGCCGTCGACCCGCTCCGCGCGGAGGAAGATTACCTGCAGTGGGTATCCTGGCGCCGGACGCTCGACGCACAGCAGTTCGACCGGCGCTCGCGCGAGCGCGCGCTGCTCTACCTCGACGAGCGGCGGATCCGCGACTGGCTCGCCTCGCACCGCGTACGTCCATTCTCCTTCATCTCCGCCTCACGTGCCTGCCCTGGGTTGAACGCGATTGGCTGCTGTTTAGGCGGGCGTTGCTAGCCCCCGGGATATGAAGCTCCTCCGCGACAATCTCGCTTCCATTACCGATCGCCGTCCAGTAAGCTGTGCTCCTCCATTCTTCGCCTTCCATTCCCCGCGTCATTGGCTTTCCACACGTTCTGAACCTGTACCTAATACACGTGCAGGACCCGTATATACCTGCCAGGAAGCACACCCTCGCCTGGAGATTGAAGAGGTCCAGGTCCTGCGGCTGCCTGCGGGAGCTACGACGCGACTAATATACATCGAGTGCCTGGCCTGGTTCCTGCAGCAGGTACGATCGCTCCGCTATCTGTCCGTTCCTGTGTCTACTTGTTCCTCTGTTTGAGTTGCATCCATTGTCTATTTTCTGAAATGTATTACTATGTACCTTTGATTTGTCTTATGTTCCCAGAACGGATGTGGTATCTATGCCTCACCACCGTTTATATGAATCAAAACCGTGAGGAGAGCGAAGGTCTCGTGGATCTTTTGTGGCAAATATCGAGCTGGTCAGAGCGGAAGGGTGAACATAGCGAGGGACTGAGAAGAACCCCGGTATCGAACCAAGTGAACGCAAACATCAGGATGCAATTAATATTGCAATGTATAACTTCAACATTAGTGTTCTTCTGCGACGCCAACAAAACAGTGATATAGTACAACCGATGGTAGTGGGGAGGCTCGGTGTGAATGTATGAGCTTCACGAGCATAGAGGGCAAGCAAAGAAGAAGCGGGAAAAGACGCGTACTGAAACCCGAGAATGTTACATTTGAAACAGGATTACCTCCGCGAAAAAATGAAAGAATCAATGCTAGCAGGAAAACAAGTGCGCTCAAAACTCGCAACATCAATCCGTGCGTCGAGATATCTAGTCAAGCATCTTCAGCCGCCTGCTTCTCTTGTCGACAGCAAGATAACCAGGCAAACCACATCATGGTCTTCAATTGCAGGACATCTTCCTTCCATTGTTGCGCCTGGTTTTGCTGTCGGAATTCCCTCGTGAGCGTCTCGCACCGGTCCACATTCTCGGGGCTGACAAAGTCGATGGCTACTTTGATGCAGTCGGCAAGGTTGCAAACCTGACAAGTTATAGTCATAAATACCGATACGCAATGAGAAGAAAGAAGGAGATACCGACCTGGTGTGCACATCCGGCAGGTATGAAAACGGCCTCTCCAGGCTTCTGGTACACCCTGTAACTCTTGACGCCGAACTGTTCGTACAACTCTTGCCTCGACTGCCGGTCGAGGTATACCGTTTGGCTATGGATCGGATCGTTCTGGAAAGTGCCTCTGAATTTCTTCTTGAGGAACTTTCGCAGATGGTCCGCATCTTGAGCTCTGAAGAGGTCCCATACTGCGCATCCAGGAGAGCCGTCCGGACAGGGAGCAGCGTGCGTCATGATGTTCAAAGCGTCCGCCATGTCCATGTGGAGACGAGTTGAACCTTTGCTCCCGGGCTGATCAGAGGACGCCATTGCGTTGTACATTTTAGGTCCTAGGGAAACCATAAGGTACAGCAGCGTGAAAATGAACCGCATAGAAATGAGCATACCAATGTCAGGAGCAACAGTGTTTGATGGAAAATGGGACGCAAGGTTCAGAACGCCGTCTCGCCTGACATAGTTTGGTACGGGAACGGCGCGACTGAAGTCTTCAAACAACTCCGGGAAAGCTGTGCTGAACTCTGTAGACGATGGCCAGTCCTTTCGTCCCCAGCGGTTCAGCTTCTGTTGCTTTACTAGCATCCTCATCCAGACGTACCTTCAACTTCCAACACTCTTTCCGACCTTCGTACACTCCGAAATCCTTGAAGAAGTCTCGAACAGTCACGCGCTTGTTCTGATCTGTTTGACACTCTACAATAAGGCAGGCTTGTGATCCGTACTTCTCCATAAAATACTCGGGGGTCCAACGGATCTGGAACTTGGGCAAAAGACCAGTGACAACGAGAGGTTCACCCTTTGCCCATAACGGTCGAAAGGCGTCATCAGTGAACGTCTCATCTGAGAAGCGCTCGATGTGATGCGTTGGAACTTCCTCGGTCAACGTTACCGGAGGACGGCCGATCACGGGAGAGTGAGAATCGCTCTGAGGGGATGTTAAGGGTGACTCATCCGCCACACCGCGGGGTGAGCTCTTGGCTTCTGGTGACGATGGCGCACTGTGATCCTGTTCCGAAGACAAAGTAGATGCTTCTGAGGCTGCAGCAGCCTTGTCCAATGAAGGATCAGCGATCTCCTTGTCTTGATCGTCCTGTGACTCTCGCAGCAAGTCTTCCATCTCCTTGATAGCCTCGTCGAGCTCAGCCTTGCAAAACCGCGACATCGGGGAGAAGTGACCATGCGTATGCTCAGTCCGCTTATTGCAGGCCAAGAAGAAAGGATTGGAGTGGGCGTGCCTCTCCCGCTTGGCTTGCATGGCCGCTACTTCGGCCTCCGTTGCTTCCGACCGAACTTCTGTCAGCTGCCTGACTTGTTCGTAGCATTCCCCACAGGCCTCGCGACCGCACATCCGGCACATCCAACTGCTGGAGAATATTGAGGTATTGCATGTGTCTGCAAAGCTATCACTAACGATAACGGCCATATAATGCATAGGCACCTACCGCAAGTAGCTCGGACATCACTTTCTCTCGGTCGACGTATAACGCCCGGCGCTGACAAATGTTGTTGCTCTTCTCGCAGGGTCGGTAGCAGAGCTCTGGCCACGGTTCTCTAACACTAGACATCGACATCACGTAGCGAATTCAGACTAGTGTTAACCTCACCTTTATCCGATCTATATATGGCGCAGCCAACTCGATATTCCACCGCTCCGGAAACTTCATCGTAGGCGAGTCAGGTTTCTGACTTTCCACAAAACTGATGCCAACGATCTTGCCCTGATCGTCTTTGAGGAAAAAGCGGATACCCTGGAAGCGACACTGGTCTCCAGCCCACCGGCGCGTGCAAGACACACAGCGGGGGAACGAATCGGCCTTGTATCGGTTTGACATACACCTTGCGAACTGCAATTCCGGACGTAGAGCGCTTGTTGCTTCGGGCAGTTGTACACCGTTGTCGCACACAATGGTCATGCTGCCTGAATCAGGCAGATCAAACGAGTAAGACGCATATATGTGCAGAGTGCGAGGGGAGCTAAGTTACCATCACCGTTGCTAACTTTGTTTCTCCCTTGATCGCTTGTGACGTACACTGCTGGAGTCGCCCTGTTGAACTGGGCTGTGTAGAGGAAGACCATCAATGATTACGATCTACAATGGGGAAGTTCCTCTGGTAAACACTTGCCGTTGTGCGCTTGGATTTTAGCAGCCTCAGCACGCCTTTTCTTGTTAAAACCCCTCTTCGACGAGCCCGCTATTTTTGAAATAGCTGCCCCTTCGAACAGGAGAGTAAATGAACCTTAAGAAAAACGTACCAGTTACTGCACCTGTAGCTGTTGACTTGGCTCTACTCCTCTTAGCCTTACTCGGCCGCTGCTCTTGCTCCTCCTCGTCTGCAGAGGGCCGTTTCTCTGCTGGGGGCTGCGGCTGATGCACAGAAGGACTTGCGGGCATCATGGCATGCATCGGATGTGGGATAGGAATAGCGACCCAGGCACCGGGTGCATAAGGCATGACCCACTGCGTTGGAGGCGCTACTCTAGGCTGCGAGGCAGCCTGCTCATGTTCTACAGTAGCACGTGCCGCCAAACGAACAGAAGCCCGCTCCACGTTCTGGTACACACCTGTATGTCCCGGGTTCCAAGCCCACTGAGAATCTGGAGAAAGTAGTACTGTACCTGCCGGCGCGGCAAAGGCCATAGGCGGCTGTGGGATAGCTTGAGGCATATAGTGGTCTTTACACAGCAATAAAAGTGAGCGCTCTGAAGCATCAGTTCAGGCAAACAACGAGCATACTCTTAACAGCGTGATCGCCTTGCGCCGCTATAGGTAAATACAACAGGCTCTTAGGATAAAATAAATGGCTAGAAATGAGCGAGACTCGCCAGTGCGTTCGTCAGAGTAAATCTGAGGTATAGCTGGAGTCATGTAAGTAGGTGGCGCATCGGCGGGAAGAGCGCCTGTTTGCGGTGACCAGGGTATCGCGCCATAGGGTATCTGTTCGCCTACTCGCTTACCAGGGGGCGGCCCATGTCCTTCGTTGCGCGATCTGTTAACGGCAAAGAACTACAGGCAGTGCTCGTCGGACTCACCATTCTGCGGTCTCGGCCGCTGTAACGACTCATCCTCCCCGTTAGGCTCCCAATTGGCTGCACGCAAGCTGAAGGAGGATCCTGACTGATTCTGGGACGGATAGACTTGTTGTACGTGTTGTTGCATGGAGTTGCCGTTGGCATTGTATGGTGGAAGTTGGCTGGCCTCGGCATACCCAGCCGGTGGTCCTGAAGCCACGGGATTCAAGAGCTGATGAATCGATGTCCGCTTCGGCGTAGGAAGCTCCTGCAAGCCATTCATGCTTTCAGAGCTACAAGAACAATAATGGGAACGCGGTCGGACAGCCCTGAGCAAAGGCGTGGAGAGAAGGAACAGACCTTGCCGGGCGGTTCGCTGAGTATCAACTTGCGAGCTACTTATAAGCGCCCACCCCAGAGCGCGTTCTAATTACATCGGCAGACGCGGGAACAAACCTTACAGCACGATGCGAGCAGTGTCGACACAGCATTGCCTGTGCATGCCAACCCAAGGTACATCTTCGCGGCGCCAATTCTGTCCAAGTTGCATTAGAAACCGATGTATCAATTGGTCCTCATATGTGATGCAATTGTAGTACTCTACAGGCCCCTAGCTTCGCACAATGTCCCTGTTCTATAGTAGGTCGTCTCGTGTTCGTGAAATATTGCTAGATGATGCGAGGTACGTTATACAGGAATGCGGCAGCCGGTCTGCTCGTGTAGGTATAGGACCGGCTGCATTAGATGGCGGCATGTTTGGTACAGAGGGTGAGCGCATAAACACAGATCAATTCAAACAACGAACGAGCGCAGCTGCCAATCCCCATAAGACCCGAAATATGAAGTGCAGACGCAAACCTCAATCAGAACCAAGACTATCATAGGAACTTGCAAAGGTACTCGGCGACTCTCGGCAGGTATGGTGTGAGAAGAGGCAAGGCAAGCCATACGACAAACCCGAAAGTCGCCCAAAACCGTCATTGCGTTGTATCGTGTACCACGGGATTGTTGGCGTGGGATGCCTGTCCATCGAGAGGCTTTTCGGAATGTTCGGTGAGCGGGGTAGGTTCATCTACGATAGGCGTGAATATAAGTCCAAACAAGTCTTGCGCCAATGCCTCACCTAAATGGCCAGGGAGAACAGTGACTTCACCTTCGGTAGGCGGATCGGGAACAGCCGGAGGACTATCCTCTGGGAGCAAAGTCAGATCTTTAACGCCGACAATCTCAAGGGCGCTGATCCGGGTACTCACCGACTTTCGCCTCTGGAAGGGGTTCGAAGATTGCGGCCACGTCAGTGGACCCTGTTCGGGGTAGCGGTTTCGCCTTCGGCGTTATCTCGTCCCCAGTATCCGGAACGGATGACTTGACCTTAGGTATTACTTCGTCAACATCCTCGGAAACCGCATCACTCGCGATACCGCTGCCATCCTTATTTAACAATGGATCTGCCGGTACACCACCAGAGTCACCTAGCACGCAAGTACTTGAGTCACTTGGTAACAATGCCAAAATGACCAGACACTTACGAGGAGCCATTGCGGGTTGCCCATCCGGTAAGTCTTTGGTAAACTCCGGTATTGACGGAGCTACGATGCGCACCAGCTATGAATGAAACGCGTTGGAAATTAGGGAAATGAACGCTTACTTCCTGTGCCCGCGGGCCTATCCGACGAGACCGTAGCCGTTGACCCGGAGGATGAAGCCTCCGGAGAGTCGTGCGCAATGGGAGATGGGGCAGGTCGAGGTTTGGGAGTCGTTGTCTCAGAATTCTCCACGCTTCGCGCCTTACGTCGTAAAGACGATGACCTACTAGGGGACCCCGAGGGACTGCGACCTTCCGGAACGTGGAGTCTTTGGGCGACGCTCTGAGCCTGTGCAGCCTGGCCACTCGATATACTCTTCACGACCTCAGGTCGGAGATCGGCCCACATCTGTAGTGCCTTGATTGAGCCCCACTCGATAATCTTGTTATTGAGCCACTGCAAAGACACCGGCTTGGTCAAGAAATCGTTGCACCCAGCGGCCAGGGCCGCCACACGATCGCTCTGCAGCGATGATGCCGTTAAGGCCACGATAATAACGGAAGACCGATAGGGAGTGGTGGCTGAATTGTTGGAAGAATCCGAGGGAGTATCAGCGCCCTCCGACTGGGGAGTGGGAAAACCCTGGGATCCGCTCATCTTCTCTATTCGCCTAATCTCCTTCGTCGCTTGAATTCCATCCATCACAGGCATTTGGATATCCATCTGCGTACGCGCATGAGCGTTTACCATCATGCATGAGGACCAGACTCCACTAACCAGAATCAAATGGAAACCACCGCTCCTCCACTTTTCAACCGCTTCCTCACCGTTTTTGGCAACGTCATACTTGATCTTCTTTTTCCTCATGAACGTGGAAAGGATAGTTTGGTTGATGGGGTTATCTACAAGTAGGTTAGAGATATCCCTTCATAGTCAGACGTAGGGAGGAAGGCACCATCAACTATGAGCACGCTAATGGGAGGTACAATGCTAGGATCAACGGGTTTCTTGGCGTTAGAAATTCCCGTGGATTTGCGGTTGACAGTGGGACGCCGGAGAGGTCTCTTATGCACAGCACCCGCTCCACCAGGACTAGGTCGAGGGGAAGCTGGACCAGCCTGACCACTTCTTGCCGAGATATCGCCCTGGCTGCCTTGACGAGAGGCCACATGGGGAGTACCCTGTCCCGGTGACTCGATCGGCGTGATGACCTGCGGCGATACATGACCAGGGTCAGACCTGGGCGAAGCCAGACTACCGTCCAAACCACCTGGCAAGCCTGATGGTCGACGGATGACGGATGCTGTGGAGGATAAGAAGGGTGCGGTGCCTGGGTCGCGTTGTCCGTGGCGAAATTCATCCGACGCCTTTCTGGGGGTACTACCTCTACGACTAACGCCAAGTTCTGCCGGATTCCGCTCCATGCGCACACTCTGAGTCGAGCCTTTGGGAGGTTTGGCTGCACCAGGGTGGAAGAAGATTCCGGCAGGGGAACCATCTGGACTCTGAATTACAAGGCCAGATGAAGGTGAGTGTCCCAACTTCATACCGGCCTCTACAGCGGCCTCAGAGAAATACTCCATGCCATCCGACATACCCAACGGGGAAGGGGGTGGGAGATTGAGAGTGTGCACTGAGTCATCTTTTGGCGAACGATTCCCGCGATCCGTTCCAGTACGCGCCGGACGAGACAGAGGCGACCTAGGACTTCTATCAAAGTGCTGGAAGAATGGGTGACTGATATTCAAACCAGGGCTGATGGGTGAAGTCGCTATTGGAGAAAAGAAGGGATCCACCACGGGTTTAGTAACGGCGGTGTGTAGTGCTGTCAGAAAACGCCGGGGACCTGCGGGCTTGGGAATCACGATGACTTCGGGTGGTCGAATAAAAGGACCGTTTGGTGGCGCAAGCAAGGAGTGAATGGCATCCTTCACGAGTTTGAAATTTGACAAACTAGTGAAATGGACGATCACTACAGGGGGTGGAAGAGGCAGTGCGTTCTGGAAACCCATAGTCCTGGCTACATGCGGCGACGAACGAGGACGATGGAATGCAGCCAGTGACGGCCGCTTTCGCCCACCCAATGTATGGTTTGGAGGTTGTGGCTGCTCGGCTCGCAACTTCTTCAGCCGTTCTCGCAGGACAGACACGTCGTCATCAATGAAGATGAAAGACAGCGCTTGTGAACTACCCGGAGGCGAGGACGAAGGTCCATCTGGGTTTCCTTGTGCTTTGAACTCTGAACTGCTGCTCATCTGAGCGGGTAAAATGGGACTGTGACGATCATCCCTTGGAGACGATTGCAGCGGAATAGTAGGCTCCTCAGGCGAGCCCTCGCCTTGATCTTCCGGGCCTTCGGCAGGAGAAACGTGACGCACATCCAGCCCCCATGCCGTCAGGTAGCTGGTGAGATGATGCGCAAATGAACCTTTGGCGCTAGCGTACAGGTCCACTTTCTTCCCCCGTAACGTTTCGACGAATTGTAGCAATTCCTCCAGCGTCGGCTCATTAGCTAATCGGATCTCTGGCATTAAGAAATATCCAGCTTCTTCAGAACCGACATTGACGGCGGGGTTGACCGCTGAAGGATCCCCTCGTTCCAGGCACATCGTCAATTGGCAAGTACGACCTGGTTTGTGATTTCTTGTCGGCAGGTCAACATCCAAGGAAGCACCTATGTGGCGGAGTAACCGCTTCAGTAACAAACTATTTAACTGAGGTCGAGGACGCGATGGGGGCGACAGAGGCTCGTTATCGGGCGAAGTGGTGATAGGAGGAGTGCGGGAGAACTTGTGGAAGACTTCAAAAACACATCGGATGGGTGCATCCAGGTCGACGACGGGCAAAGTGTCCTCCTCGACGTCCCCTTCTGTTGCATCGGTCGGAAGGGGGGGCTCTGCCGACTTGGGCACGTGCATTCTGACAGAAAGACCAATCTCAATGGTATCACCGCGTTTCGCTGTACTAATGACTTGACGAATAATCTGCAATGAAGTTGGCATTGGTCTGAACTTGACGATGGATATTACTCACGTGCGAGAGGGCATAAGAGACACCACATTCATCACCCTTGACTGCGACATGCTTTAAGCCCACGTCGTGGTGGAAGAGAACGAGATCCACTCCGGCCTGGGCAGCTACGCCACTCAAGGCGTCGCCCACACTCTGGAGCATCTCACCCACGTCAAAGTCGTCGTGTACTGACCGCAAGGTTCCAGGGGGAGGAGACGCTCGTGGATCTGACGGATCTGAACTGAAGGCGGTCATATTTGCAGACATATAGTTAAGGTTCTTCATAGAGGTGAACATGGCAGATACCGAAGGAGTCGGGATAGATAATGAGCATGCCGAGAATTGTTCTTTGGCGGGATCCAGGACCTGAGGTGGGGACAGCTGAAGAAGAGTTTGGATGACCATTTGTACTGAGTCTGCCAATTCCAAGGAGAGTTCATGAAATCGGGAGGATTCCGGAGGTGGCTCGTCTGGCTCAGACACTTGAGTTCCCGAGACAGAAGGCGACCGCCGCGGGTTCTGAAGATAACTCAGCTGATGAGGGAGGGGCATAGAGAAGGCACGAGAGAGACGAGGGGGTGTTGGTGCCGGTTGCACGTATTGCTCGATTGGATTCTGGTCCAGGTTGAGGCGGCTCTTGGGCGTAGTGTCGTGGCCACTTTCCGCCACCTGCGTCTGCGAACCGCATACCTGGGGTAATGCCTCTTCCTCCGACAGCTCCGATTCGTAATCCGAAGAGCTCAGACTCATTGTACGGTCGCTAGGGGGAGGGGGTGCCATTGGAGTGCCTTCAGCCGGCCAGGCGAAACTGAACTTGTTGCTCGACGGAGGCAGCTCGACCACAACATCCTGCGTTATACCCTCCCTTTCACCACCTAGCGCTGGAAGTCGAACCGCAGGGAGTTTTGGACCAGTCATTGTCGTTCGTCAGAAGGAAGCCCACAAAATAGACAGGATAAAGAAGCGTCGCAATCAAGACCCAGAAAGAAACCTGCGGAATCGTCCACCCGTGTGCCCAAATGAACAGAAACAGACAGTCCGGAAGCCTCACTCCTGCACGTCCATGCAGACGTCCAATGCACAGCAGGGACAGGTAGAGCACTCCCGACTAATTGTGCTTGCAAGCGTAAGGAGGAGGAAACCTTTGGATTGTGGCGAAACACAGACAAACAGAGACGCTCCTTACCCAAAAAGTATCCGAAGAGAACTCACTGCGAGAATCACGAATGAATTCGATAACCGGCCTCGTTGCAGCAGGACACATCTCCCCAATACATAACAGCTGGCATAGCAAAAGGTACAGCGAAGTCAAATGATTATTCGTCTAGCAAGGGGTGGAAACAGTGCGGCGAGTTCAGTAAGTCAATTCGACGTCCCCTTCTGCGACGAGATCCATATCATGGTAGCTAACCTTCCTCCCCGCGGCAGCGCGAGGATCCTCCTTCGCATCAGGCGGGGGAGGCGGGGGTACACCCCCACTATTGGCGCGACCGCCTCTCCTCCCACCAGGTCCGGGCTCCAACATAGGGGCGGGCTTCGCCGGCAAGCCCGCTCCTGCAGGGATCACCGGAGGTTCTGTTGCCGGATCGTAACCGGGCGCATATCCGCTTATACGATCACTGAGACGTCGAGCAATCGTGCCTTCGTCCCGTCGTGGTGGGTAACCAGGAGGTGGCGGATATGGATAGGCATACTGGTCCCAGTAGGGCGGCGCGCCTGCGTAGGGTGGAGGATAATATCCGTTGTAATACGGCGGAGCGCGGGCGTAATCCCCTGGTGGAGGATAGCCAGCAGCTGGGGCTTGTAGACCATAGGCTTGAGGGGGCGGACCCTGGCTGTTGCCAACAGCCGGAGGAGGGTGAGAAAAGGGCTGTATCCGGTGCGGATCCAACGCGAAGTTGTTGAAGTAAGGAATCTGCAGCATGTTCAGTAACTGGTTCAGTCTGTCGTACTGGGGTTACGCACATCTTCCAGACTCTTCACGTGCTCTGGATGTTTGTTCACGATATGCTTCTCCACGAAGGACGTCGCTTTGAATAGCTTCTGGCAGGTTTTACACCGAAATTTGCCTTCATCCTCTTGCTTTATATACTGTTCCGTGGCTCGTGAGAGCTCCCTTCAGGCTGTTTAGTACAAGGGCCGGACCCATCGATAACGTTGTATGGAATACGCACTCTTCGTAGCTCTTCCCTCCATAATCGCGTGGATCGACGCCGTCACGATTAATCAGTAAAGCCACCTTCGAATCCAACCATTCTAGCCACCGCTCGTCTACGCGAGAGTAAGTCCAAGAACCACATGAATGTGTTTCAACACGCTCACCGTTCCGTTTCCAGTCCCTATTCTCAGCCGGTTTGTCTTTGGAGGCGGTCTCCTTGTCTTTCTCCTTATTGTCCTCTACCTCCTCCTCTTTGACGTTCTCTTCCTTCTCCCTTTCGGCCTTCTCCGCCTCAGCCGCCCGAATTTCTTCCAGGAGCGACTTCGACATTGGCTTTCTCGTATGCTTTATACACTTACGATGCAGCTCTTCGACATGATCGGTGACAACCGCGCAATAATAGCACGTGTTGAAAGCAGCACGAAGGTAAGCAAGATACAAATCCAAAGCAATTACAGTCTGCCGCAAACCATGTCAGATATTCCGTGCTCTCAACACCAACCGATAGACTGACCCTCTTTGCATTCAAAACTTTCTCGTCACTGGCATCAACAAGACCTTGACCAACCAAGTCTGCCATCACCTTCTCAATCCTTCGCTCGACAGCATCCGTTCCCTTCTCATTTGGCTCAGGGTCCTCTTCCTGTTCCGAGCTGCCGTTCGTGTCCGCCATAGTGGCATCACGATCTTCACCGTTCGCTTTCACATTGTCAGCGTCGCCGCCCGCGGCTGGCTCAGGCTTAGGCGGCTGCCATGTTCGAAATTCGAGATACTCCTGCTCCAACTTAGCAGCAAGTGTTCTGGCATTCGCCAAATCCTTCTCAAGTCTGTCGGGCTTGTTTGACACCTCTGGCGCGTAACGGACCCTATTTACGAACGGCTTCACATTATGCGTCACATGCAGCTTGAAGCCTTCGATCTGGTAATACACGGGTAAACTGATGAACTGGGGACGGAATCTAGTACGCCACGTACTTTCTTGTCGGACAGCTCAGACATGACGGTGGACATGTCAGCATCCTGTCGGAAGCGGAGCCAGCCGGCGCGATAGTAATTGCGTTTCTGGAGAGGATCACCCAAAGCCAAGTACACGAAGCCCGGAACCTTTCCGCATGCCTAGGTGATAAACGCCTCAGCTATCTGCAGAAGAGATCGAGCACGGCGCGTACCTCTTCTAACTTCAGACGACCAATGTCAGGCGGAATCGTCCGAATCATAACTTGATTGTCCTCAGGAGGGACGGATATTTCCTCCCCTCGGTTTGACTTCTTCAAGTCATTGGACTGCTTGCCATTAGTCTCAGCCCTGCTAGGGTCATTATTGTTGTCTCCAGCCTCGTCATCCCCTTCCAGCTGTGCCTCATCCTCAGCCTTATGCTCTTCTGAAGCTGGTGCCATGCCGGAAGCGTCTCCTGCGTCCGGTGCAGCACCGTTCTCAGCAGGGGCAGACGAGGTATTCTCCTTGACCGGCGAAGCAGGAACTGGCTCCGGTTCCTTCAACTCAGGATCATATTTACCGATTTCGAGATCGTTTAAGAACATATTGAGTCGGCCCCTCCATCCTTCCTTCCTCACCCGCTTACGGAGGTTAACATACTCTGGTGAGGGATCGTATTTTTCTGCGAACCAAGGAGATTTTCTGTGGTGATCGAACATGCGTTGGAGCTACAAGACAGAATGTACTCTGTTTTAGCTCATGCTCCAAAATCGAACGCGACGAACACAGGAGGGTTCCGCCGGAACATGAGGGTAATTTGGGCAAAGTAAGCGTGACACTGACCTGAACAGACGCAAATTCCTTTTTGTACTTCTCCCACCTCGTCTTGATCCCATTACGAGGTTTACTGCCGTCGCCCGCTGCTTGCTCCGCGGCCTTGTCCGCGTTGTCCTCTTCTATAGCCTCCTGCGGATAGAAGTATCGGAACCACTCCGCATATTGCTTTAGACTGGCAGGGTAGTCGAAGGTGTGAGGGTCTGGAGGAGCCCGACGGTTGTAGCCGCCATGTGGGTTCGGGGGATATGGACCGCGCGATGTGTAATCATAGGCGCGTGAATGCGTGTCTATGGCGGTTTCAATGAGCGCGCGCGGCGTCGCGGATACATAACTGAACACGTACCATAGTCATCCCCGTACCTAGGTCTGGGCTCGAACCTAGCCCGGTCGTATGGAGAAAGCGACCTGCGACGCTTTCGTCCAGCTAATGAATGTAAGAATCTGACGTGGAGCAAGACGCGTCTTTCGCGAAGAAAGAGCGCACCTTCATCTGCCGGAGGACTCCTACTCCTGCCCCTCCGACCGTAATCGTATGCAGCCCTGTCTCTTTCATAGTCTACCCATGCTCTGTCCCTCCCGTAGTCGTAAGCGTCCCAATCAGGACGATACGCATCGGCATCTGGCGCCATTCTGGGCGGATATCCCGCGCGGTAAGGAGACCGAGAACGCGAGCGGCGAGGGGGAGGATACGCAGCAGAAGCCCAAGACATGGTAAGAGAAAAGGACTGAGGAGAGAGAAAGATGAGACGACATTGTACGACAGCGGAAGAGAGCGAGGGACTGAGTGTAGTCCAGCATGGTAAAAGACAGACCTCTTAGAGATCGCGAGACACGATGACGGCGAAGGCGTGGACGTTGGTCGACGCTCCCTGCGCGCTGCCTGTGTTCGCGATGGAGAACAACGCCGGCCTCGGCGAATTCCACGTCGCTCGACTTGAGTCTCCGCTTCAAACTTCCCTTTACGGCAAGTGGTCCGTGCGTGCACTTCGCGGCGAAGTCTGGACTGAAATTATTATATGCAGGCGCTACAACTTGACTACAATCTACTACAAGATCACAGTGAGCTCGTTAGAAAATGCTATCCAAAACACTTTCCAACTGCTTCTCGTTGGCTTGAGAATCAGTCGGAACAACTTTCCGCTTTTTCGACTTCCTCTCTTCATCCTTACTCTCGTCGGACTTGCGTTTGGGATCAGGCTTGGGCGCATTGTCTGCATCTTTGCCAGCCTGCCGCTTCCGTTCCGCTCTTTTGTCAAGAACTCTTGCAAGCTCCACATTCTTGAGGTACTCATGCTGCTCTGACCGCGATTGTGAGAGCTCGACCCGTAGGCGCGCAGTATGAATAGCGGCTTCGTGGGCTGCGAGTTTTCATACATGAGCATCACACGGAGACAAATTACTGTGAAGGGGTCCGCACCGATTTGCTCGGTCAACATGTTCCACTTGAATTTAGGAAGGTATTTCATGGTCCAGACATCGTCTCTCCATCGCGAACCCTTCTTCCCGCCGATCGGTCGTGCATTAAGCATTTCCGCCACTGCGCGAGCAACTTTCTTGTCCTTGAACTCCACCCAGCCTTCAGTGAAATGAGGCTTCTTCGTCGTAGTATACTTTCGCCGTAAGTAGGCTCGCTTGGGATCTGCATGTCGATCAGCGACGCACCCTTCGTGCACCAGGGATGCTTCCTACCTTCTTGCTGCAAGTACACCCTGCCTACTTCTCCATAAGCGCTCATTAGGTGTCGCACCTTCCTCGGCTGCATGCCTGGAGGTATCCTCGAGATGTATACGACTCCAGCTCGTTCTTGTGCAGCCTTGAACGCAGCCAATGCCTCCGGCGTTAGAGGTTTTACGATCTTGTCAGGGCCCGAGAAACCCTCGGGGGCCATTCCTCGCCCCAGGCCCTCATGCTCTCGTTCAGGATTTTCGTGGATATCAGCTTGAGTCTCCTCTTCGCGCTCAGATCCTGAAGCGCCATCATGAGCTACTTCGTCCGGGCGATTGAGTGAAGCACCTGCAGAATTTGAAGACTCGGCGTCAGACTCTCCAGCAAAGCGCGAGTCAAGTGTGAACCGAGAGTCGGACTTCGAAGCCTTTTTGCTAGACATCTCTGGGGCTCCCTCACCGCGAGGAATAATGCTGAGGGAAGGTCGCTGGAAATTTCCAAGTCGGGGCAACGCTCGAGGAGTAAGCCGGGCGTCACGTGACTGACGCGCTCATTAGGACTTGCAAGGCGCGTCTGGCTCTTTGTATGTATCCATGCCCTATGGACATATTGGGCCGTCCAACATACGCCTTGTTGAAAACCGCGAAAAAGGTGCTTTCTGCCTCCCTAACGCAACGATCCAATCCGACGCTTTGTGAGGCATGTATGAATCCGAACCTCTGATGCTTGTGAGTCGTCTGCAGCTGGACATGCACACAAGGAAGAGCACAAATGGAGAAGAATTTTGCTCGGCTCTGGATCTCTTTAGGTCAGTAGAACTTAGCTCGTGATTGTACTGCCGTACTCACTCTGATAACTGGCACGGATGACAGGTTTCTGGATGATTTCTTGCCCGGCGAGAGCGCATTATGTACGCGGGTCAAGCATTGACATTGACAGGTGCGCAACCCTCATGTGCGTTGCATTTTGCCTATCATTTTTTCCCTGACCACCATATGCCTTGAACAGATGTTGAGGTCTTACCGTTCTCCACTCAAGATCAAGACGCATACAATCAGAACTGAATTCCGTGACCTCCGATCACAGATGAGGGTATGCTGTAGATCAGTCTGAGCATACATCATTCTTATCCTGACTTCGTCGTGCAGCTGTCAGCTCTCGTTGGTAAGCCTTTCACGCTGGGTGCTCCATGACACGATATAGCGGTACGAGCATGAAGCGACGCGAGTTATCCCGCTGCATTTCACACTAGGGTCTTTCCGCTGACGATATAAAGAAGCCATCGTACCCGTCCAACAAATTGAACAATGGTCGAAGTCAACCTCCCCTTCCCACTGAGCCACGTGGCGTTCTCTTCCATCGGCCTTCGCGAGGTAAGTTTATGCCCCCAAGGCCTTGACCCTCGAGTTCGGTCGAACGGCATTGAGGTGGAATTCATTGCTTTTATAAGACGAGCACTGTGCGCGCCAGGCCGGCCTAAATTAGACCGGTAATGGGTCAATTTTGTACTTTCGGCCAAAAAGTGGTCGAATAAGGTCGAAATAGCTTGCCGTATGGAAACCAGTTGGAATTCCAAACTTGGGCATTCCATACGATAAACGGTCGAATTCTGTCTGTTGAATCCGCAGCAGCAGTCGTGAGAACCCACAGGTCGGAGTTCGAAGATCGGAATGATAGCCCCACTTGCGTCACTTCGTGACATGTTCAACTTGCCTCTGACCTCGACGCCGGCCCTTGCCATGAGCTCGCTGTTGCGCCGTCGTCGCCGCCGACGCCGCCGACGCCGCAGTGAGCAGCTCCGCTGGTATACATGGCCCTTCTTCCCCGGTGAGCGTGTACTGTCGCAGGCTAGATGATGGCCGCGGTTCGGTCACTAAGGTGCGTCCATTCTCTCGATCCTGCGTCTCGACGAAGTCTAATACGTGTCTGTGTCGTAGGCCTGATAGTTGGTTGGTTGTTGTAAAGTGAGTATGGTACCCGTTGTACAATATGTTTACTGAATCTAAGATATCTCGACAGGATCGGTGTATCAACCACCTTGCCGCCATCCCCTTGTCGAGCTATGCGAGTACGTGAGTGCTTCCTTGAGGCCGTGGTATGACTTCTACTGATCTAACATCTGGCAGGTAGTCTTTGTGTTGTTGCTGTTGGTAGGGATTTGAATAGGGAGCCCCGAGGAGGGGGGGCTGGGGGATGCATGGTTCAGGGTCAGGGCGGGTATGACACAGTTTGCTGTACTATTCTACATAGAGAATATACAAATATGTTGGTGCCTCAACTGCATTGCACACTGACTGCTAGGGGTGCCAAAGCCAAGGAATGGTGGTTTGAATGACCAGATGGAAATAGACCACTAAACGGTTGGAAAATGTCATTTTCGGCCGTTCTGAGGGGGGGTCGAAATTCACAATTTGGTGGGACAAAATGATACGGTGTCTTTCGTACGGTAAGCGGACAATTTCAGCCTTCTACCGACCGAAATTGATTTGTCTAGTGAACGAATATACCGGTCGATTTTAGACCGGTCTCACGCCTCCAGAGGAGGCCGCCTGGACGTTGTCTTATCATCACTGCAATCGCTAGCGACGATCGCGTCCGAGGATCTAATCAAGCAGTGTCAGCCACGACTTACCGCCGGCTCACACGTCATGGTCTTAAAGTCAGCCCGTATATTCGCGCGGGACAGCCTCATTGCCTCGTTGCACATACAAACACTGCGACAGCTCCTGGGCCTCTGCTGATCAACACCACAGCGAGCTCGCGTTCCGCGCTTTATGCCCAAACCTAGCGTCCTGCAAGTCATCCTGAACAAACCGTCCCGATCTTACGCCTTCCCTCCAGCGAGGGAGTACTACTCTTCCAAGCCCGAGCTGCTACGCGCTGCGACCAGTACGGAGGAAGACGCGGGAGTCGGAAGGGCGGGTGGATATGAGGTGCGCGTCTTGATGTACTGAACGCCTATTGTACCACCATTCATATAGCGCTTCTTATCTGTCCTCTTGCTGTCTTAGCCCAAAAATATCCCCGATATAGTTATCTTCGGTTCATCTCCTCGACGAGGACCTTTTCGAGAAGACGTCACTTCAACCGATGCATCCTCGCGCTCCCGGATTGCCAGCACATCCTCCCACCGTCCCGGCACGCCTTCTGATCCAGCCTTTCTGCAAATACACCAATCCCCGTCTCACCGTGTTATAAATGACGACGGTACTCCTGAGGGACATCGAGACTCCGATTCAGACTCGGAAAACGACGTATTCTACACTCCTCTATCTTCCCCTTATAACTCGCCGCACACCTCGATGGCGCTCTCCGATACTGCCTTAGTTATCCCTCCTGCTCCCATTTCTGTTCCCCCCAAACCGAATCCTCCGCAGTCGTCTCTCGCGTCATTCACCTTCCCCAGACGCGCCCTCCCATCTACGCCACAGACGCCCTCGCTGTCGAACGGAGATGCGAGTGGACGCCATTCGTATACGTATTCCTCCAGCAGTTCCTCGGATACCGAGGACGACGCATCTATTTTTTCCTCTTCCACGAACCCAATGACCGCCTCGACTCATCTTACCAGCCCCACCCAGTCTGTCAACGACCATCGTACACACTCCCTACAACGGAAGGGCACTATATCCACCACCGCTGGACAATCTAGCGCTACGACCCTCACAGTCACGAACGAGAGAACGAGGGAAAGAGGGCATGGACACAGACGCACGCAATCTGTCGGAGCCGGTATGGGACCTGAGGTTAAGGATAGGAGGAAAGCGGTGTACTCGAGCAACGACTGGGCTAAAGATGTCCGCTGGCTACAGCCTGAAGGTCCATCGAACGGTACCGTAAACCTGGCTGCTGCCTCGGGGACGCGCTCCACTGGCACTGTACCCCCGTCGAAAGGTAAAGGCAAAGTCAAAGACTCGAGCTATTCATATTACCCGTGGGATCAGGAGGAGCGACAGCGGATGAGCGCGGTCATGGAAGAAGACGAGGATGATCTGTCTTCCGTGGGCAATCGCAACTCCAACTACTCGAGTCGTTCTCGCCGCCGGCTGCGAGTTCAGAGTACCCCGTCGACATCCCAGCTGCGTCCACCTCACTCCCACACGAGTCATGGCAGCCACTCCAATTCTAGCGCCTCCGGTGGAGCCGATATACCCCGTTCTCAGAGTCATGGTCGCCGCTCTCCTTCACTGGCTAGCGGATCAGGCTCGGGGCACGGTCATGCTCGCGCATATTCCCAAAGCTATACCACGCGAAATCTTCCTACGCCTATGCCTGCCAGCTCCTCGAGTACTGCGACGCACACCTACACTGGTCTCGTCCTGCCACGCGCCGGTCAGAGCCTCGCCCCGGAGAAGACACTCCTGGGGATCAGGAAGAAAAACAAGGAATATGGCGGCGGCGGCGGCAAAGTCGATCTGACGCAGAGCGGAATGGCAACTACTACGATGGCGACTGTCGAAGTAGTCAAGGGCGTTGCAGGTACATTGTCCAAGAAGAGGAACATATTCAAAAGGAATACTAGCAAGGACGAGGGCGCCTTTGCGCACAGGCACGTTTCGGAGTCCGAGACACCGCTCGCGCTCACTTCTCATCTCTCCCCACCGTCGTACGTACCGGCTAATTCTGTCCTCGTGCAGGTTTGGGCAGCAGGATTAGATGTGGTAGACGAGAGGCTCGTTAGAGAGGTCGTGTCTGATATCGCCGGTGGGAAGGCAGGAAAGGCCGTTGGCTACGTGCCTGGCAGGAGTCTGGTGGGACGCGCAGTCGAGGTTGGCAGCAGTGTGAGGGAGGAAGTGTGCAGGCGGAACGAATGGGTGGTTGGGATGTTGGACGTCAGAAAAGTGAGTATTCATGACATCAAGCAGCATTAACTGGTCTGCCGAGTTGGTACCCCAAGCTTACGAGCCTTTTCGTAGTGCGGCGCTCTGTCCGAATTCGTGCTCCTTGAGCGGCATCGAATACACCGCGTTCCCCCTCCTCCGCCTCCTGGGACTGATGGCAATGCCATCCTGTCCCGGTCATCGTCGTACAGGTCCCAGCACTCCCGTTCGGATTCTCAATCTCCAGGCGGTTCTCGGTCGTCCCACGCTCGTTCCCAGTCGTTATCCTCCTCCCGGACGCTTACGAACAGTCGCATGCCGGCGCCCACTATGTTGTCGCTGGAGGAGCTAGCCTTGCTGCCGGCCGTCGGCGTTCCTGCGTACCGTGTTTTGCGGACATTCGAGCGCGTGATCGAGCTGAGACGCGTTATCGGGAGCGAAGGAAACCTTGCGCGGAAGAGGGCATTCATTATCAGAGGCCACGACGGCGTGGGGGCAATGGTCACGCAAATGCTGAGCAAACGGGGCGTCGATGTGACGGTCTTCGTGCCGGGCGGTGTCATTGACCTGGGCCTCCGCGACGGCGGTGAGGGTGAGGTGGACTTGAATGAAGATGTGGAGGAACGGATGAGGATCGTGGAGAAACGGATACGCGCTTGGGGTTCCTCTGACATCGTCTGGGGATCCGCTACTAGGGGAGATGGGAGAGACCGTGAGGAGATCCTGGAGGCCATCCAACGTCTCTCCGAAGATGGGGAGGAGTTCGACATGGTTCTTGACACCATCGGTGGGAGAGACGTCTGGGTCGCGTGTAAGAATATCATGGGCGGAGGCTCGGGACTCGCCGCTGCGCAGTTCACTACCACTGTCGGCGATCTTCTTGAGCGGGTCGTGCCAACCGCTCAGGATCACTTCTGGGCGGGTCTACGGAGCATGGGCCTCAGTCGTGGAGGCAGCGTGAAAAAGGTTCCAGCTGGGGAGAAGGTTGCAGCTGCTTTGGTGAACGGTAGCCCCAGCATCAAGGGCAGCGTCAAGAGTAAGGGCAAGGACAGCCTCAGGGAGAAGGGGAAGGAGAAGAAAGAGGTTGGGTATGCGTGGGTCAGCGTCTCGGCGGACGTCGACATGGAGGGGGAGGACATCTCAGATACCCTAAACGCGGTCCTCCGGATGGTGAAGGACTTGGGCATCCGGCCCTGGGCAGGCCCGACCGATGTCGACACATACGAGGAGACGAACAACGAAGACAAGAAGGTACTGCCCTTCGAAAATGCGCCAGATCTATTCAGTAGCAGGAGTTTACTGCGTGATGGTGGGACGGCAGTGGTCAAAATTGCTGCTTAAGAACGGTCAAGTACCTGCTCTTGATTTATTCTGAGCGGATTTTCTCGCTCTCATTATGGTATCTGCTGGTGGGGCAGTGGTACATATTGTAACCTCAAGTATAGCTATAGGGTTTTGTAGATTAAGGAGGTAACTGTTGTATTTTGGATCGCTCAGAGTCAGATGAGCAGCAACCATATCCTGGATTTATCGCACTGTCACGTTGTCCCGAATAAAAACATGACGGTCAACTAACAACCAGGATGCACATGCCAGTGTCTGCGGACAAGCCCTCATCGTCGCCTTTTATTGGAGTTGAGCTTACCCTTAACAGGAGGTCTCGACTTGCTCTTCCCCTGCATAGAGCCGGCACTTCGTGACTGCTTGGACTCCTTCGGGAGAGCCGCAAAGGCAACCTTCTTAGAAGGCGGAGTCTTCTTCGTAGAGACGTTTGCAGTCCGTTTCCGCTTGCCAGGGGCAGGCGAAGGGACCTCGTCCGGGGAGACCTCTTCATCATCCGATACATCTTCATCTTCGTCCTCATCCTCGCCTTCACTCTCGCTGGCGTCTTCGTCAGGCTCATCCTCCTCACCGTCTACGACCCCCCCTCCTTCTTCCTGCTCTTCATCAGACTCGCTCTCGCCAATCCAGCTCTCCTCCAGGACAGGCATTCGGTCTTCAATGGTCCCAGGAGCCATCTTAACCAGACCAAGGCTAGTCCTCATTTCCTTCCTGGTTTTTAGCTTCTCAAGAACGTCCTGATCCTTAGCGTGGTCATCAGTCGCGCTTGCGGATGCTGAGGAAGAGGGCGGAGGACTGGTGTAGCGAGCAATTTTGCCTGTGATCCAGTCTCGGAGGACAACGCGCGCTGCTGAGGCATGATCTATGACACCGCCCTAGTAAACCGATATGTATCAGAAATATCGTCTGAAATGCAGCACGGCAGACGTGGAGGCGCACCTTCTTTACGAGCCCGTTCACCCGGGCAACGCCGGCCAAGAAGCCCTTAGTGTCGCCTGGAATGAAAGCCGGCAGGTTGTACAGAAGCATCAGATCCTCGTGTTCAGCATGTCGGACCATATAATCCACTGTGACGGGCACATCAGCCTCAACGAACAAGATGGGACAATCTGGCTTACCGGCAGGCTCTGGATCTTTGAGCTTGTCGATCCGCCCTCTAGACCGTAGCAAAATGTCTCGTAGCCTTCTATCCTCGTCTTCTGCACTACCGGACTCCCAAGAAAGGCCGGGAGTATCGATAAAGCGGATCTGCTTGTCTCCCACAGGTAGGCTGATTTCTTGCGCGTATGACGTTGTGGTAGGTCCCTGTAGAGTGGCGGACATTGAAGGTAGCTTGTAGATGGGGAATGCAGCTTGCTTGGCGAGTGTGTTGAGCAGAGCGCTCTTACCAGCCTGTGAGAATCCGCAATTAGCGACTAGACTACCGTCCAATAATTACAAGAATAATGGCGCCAACTCACGTTCGCGAGACCGACTACGGCGACGACCAGGGGCTTCTGTCCGTCCCGGCCACTTGCCAACTTGCCCAGGAATTCGAGAAGGGCGTCGGTCCCCATGCCATCATCTACAGGAGCTTTCGCCTTGCCTTTCGCTGCAGCAGACGCGCTCGAATCTGCAGGAAGGAAAGCGGATGCAGAGCGGAAGAGGAAAGTCGGATGCTCAGTGCGAAGCTGGTTTGCCCAAGAGGCGACAGTTTCCCGTGGAACGGTATCTGTTCCACATCAGTATACTGTGATACCTCACATTCCCGCAATAAAATAAAGGTCACGCACCGATTTTATTGAGGACTATCACGAAGTTCTTCTTACCACTCCCCTCATTCACCAGTTTCTCTAACCGTCCACTCCGGAAGGGCAGGGGGTCCCTCGCATCCAACACTTCTAAGAGGACGTCGGTCTTGTCCAACACTGCCTTGAGATTCGGGAGGTCGCGGTTCATCAGTATGGGGACCTCGTCCTCTTCATCCAAGACTTCGACTGGGACAGAAGGCCTCGACTTTGCCGCCTGGGCAGAGATGGTTGTGGTACCCACGGCATCGAAGCCGGACTCGGAGCCCTCTTCTTCGTCATCTTGCTCTGCTGAAGCTGCAGCTCTAGCGGCCTTTTTCTCCTCCTTTTTCTTTTGTTTTGCTTCGGCTTCCTGTACTCGCCACGTTAACCCTGAGACGGTATGGGATAGACAACGCTATGCACCTGTCTCCTCTGTTCTGCGATCTCCGCAAGAATCTGGTCCTTGTATGGGAAGTTGTTCGGGATACCAGGATCCTTGGCTTTTTCTGTGGTTCATTTAGTCTTTGTTATATGTCCAGGCGACTGCAACATACTGGTTTTCCATGTAACGTCCTTCTTGCTCTGCTTCTTGGACTTGCGCCTGCTCTCGGCTACCTTCTTCTTGATTTTCTGCCTTTGGTGGGTCGTCCCCCGCTTGCTAGTCTCTATAATGACTTAGAATCTGCAGTCAAAGAGAGGCCTGCACGCTTACTTTTCCTAATGCGAGGCATTGCGGTGTGGCTGCTGCAGACCGCTCAGATATGTTTTTCACGGACGCATTCCCGATCGGTGCGTGATTATATCAAGGGCAGCGTGAAGGGATATATTACGTAACGAAGCACGCCGACGAGGGCGGCGCATCGAGACGGCGGTCGCTCAGTTCCTTGTTTCCGTCTCGTCTCCTGCCTCGCGCTTGACTGTCTGCGACGGCTCTGCTGTATCGTCTATTCGCTCTTTTATCGCACACGCTCGTTCACCACACTCTTTAATCCACCGACCTACTCGGCATAGCCGTTGTCTTCGTTCGCCAGGCCGAGACATTTGTTTTCTTGGGAAAGCCGCGAGACCTCAAACTTTGTAACAGTCTGCAAGCCCTTTTATAGGATTTACTTATGACTACTCGCTCCGGACGCGGTACGTTAAGCGAAAGCTGTCCGAAATCCAGCTGTCTCACGAAAATACTCCCGCCACAGCTCCTCGGATCCACCGCCTGCCCCAGCGATTGGATTACACGCTGATCCCAGCGCCGCTAGGCAAGTCGAACTCGATTATACCCAGCCATCTATCATACTGAGGTATGCTAGATCTATCACTTCCTGACGCTAGCGAGAAGTCTCCGTTACCTGCTATTATTGTCACGCCTTCCTCCCCTTCCTCATCCCATGACTTCTCTATCGCCTTCCTCGCGCCGCCTCGCAGTCCCACTCTCCGCGAACGGATATCGTGCTATCTATCGGAATCGAAGAAGCAGCAGCTGCAATGCAAAGCTCGCTGGACTGTCATCCTGACCGTGCTGCTCTTCATCATGGCCTGCCACGTGCTCGCGCACCGACTAGCCGTCACTCGCCCGCACCTCCAGTTCGAAGCGGCGGTACACGACGGCGTCGAAGGTCTGACTCTGGACGCTAGCGCTGTCTCCAAACCTCAGGCGATAGCTAGCTGGCTCGACCTCCAGTGGCTGCTAGGATCGCAGGTGGAATCCGATGACAAAAGGGCCTTCGTCGTCAGGGAGTTCACGCAGCGGGAATATTGATTATGGGGCACCGGGATGACCTCTCGCTAGGCCATTGGACATCGTCGCAACATATTTATTCGCTATCATCGTCTTGCGCGAAAGTTTATCACAGTCTATAGAGGAATGTGTCCAACGGAAACCATGGGTTGCTTTTTGGGTTTGGGTGTACGTTGGATCATGGCACGGTTTGCCCACTTAACCATTCATATACCTTCATCGGTGTCGTATTGCTCACGGCTCCTGGCATTGCTTGTCATTCTGTGTGGATACCTTGAGTTTGCGATAATTATATCCTCTCCTTCTTCATCGCCAATACTTCTATCCACCTTTTATTTTGCCATATACGCATTTTTTCGTCTGTCGCGCAGCCGGTTTGTCGTCTACATCCCCCGCAGTGTTTTGTCGCTGCTTTAGCTTGAAAATAAAGACGCCGGCGCCTTCGGGTCACCTTCTCCTTACTCAAAGACATAAAAATATCTCGAATGATGGACTGCTCAGGGGCCACACCCAGCTCTAACAGAACTCTATCAGCTGGGCCCGAGAGTGACTCACCTGCGTGTGAAGCACGCATTAACCCGCAGCGCGTTCAGAGCAAATTTAGCACCAGTGTGAGAGATCGCTCGGGAATGAGGCTGGTAGCAAGCAGACTACAGCCGTTTGCAGATTGATGGGCCCACTTTCCAAAAATCATTTACAGTCGGACCACGTCGGCCAAGCAATTTTAGGTCCCTGAGAGACGGAAATCAGACCGCCAGGACTTCCCTACCTTCTTCCGACGTCCCTGGGACGCACTCCGACGCACTCCAACTATACGCGATTTTCTGGATTGGTGGTCCATCGATCTGCAAACGGCTGTAAGTCCATCCAAGGTCTGGAATACAGAGGATCACACTCCTAGTCATACAGGAAGCAGCAGCAGAGAAAACGGATATTACAAGGGCAAAAGGTCTCTCGTCGTGTCCAATACCCCCTCAAGAGAGAAGGTCGACCTCGAGAGATTGCTTAGGGGAGTGAACGAGGGTGCCCCGCAGCTTTTGGCATTTCAACTTGAGAGTAAAGACCAGATCCTGACGTACAAGTCAGCATGATGGCTGCGCATGGGCTATTGCGTAAAGAAGTCAAGTTACCTCTAAAAGCCTTGAAACCTTTGGACGCTTGCGTTCTTTTGGGGTTTTGCCTGTCCCTCCCGATGCCAACACGATAGTAACCCCGCTTGCCCGTTCCTCTTCGCGCTCCTCCTCGATGTCGTATACGGTAGGCTGGTAAGGTCAGTGTAGGAAGCGAGGCAGTACTATGGTGGGACGCCGTACCAGACAGAGGTCAGGTGAAGAATTGGCGATACCGTATCGGTAGTCGACGGTCATCTACGCAACGTCAGTGCCACGAAGAGAGAAAGAGAAAGCTTCATAACCATGAGTGGATCGGTCTTAGTGAAGCTTTGAACAGAGGATGGATATTTCTCATCGCGATAGGGGTGGCGAGGAGGGGGGCAATGCGAATATTCAGACTGAGTTAAAACAAGGGAGAAAGAAGGGAAAGTCGAGGGTGCGCGAGGCATATGAAAGAGTGGTCAAGATATAAGCAGTGAAACAGAGCAGCCAAGGGAAAGGAGGTTGACGAAGTAGAAAGAGAGCAAGAACATCGCGATCACCAAGCAGAAAAGCAGAGTGCCGTTATATAGAGCGCAGAAGCTGGGTAAGGAATGCCATAATACACCTCGCGGATATGAAGGTTGGAAACTTCCTGATTGGGCACTACGGGGATAGCCAGCTACCCTCAATCCTTCTTGACGAGATGAGCCTTCTGGAATCCTAGAGCACCGTATAGCAATCTAACTCGCGTCGCGAGTCGAGGCCGTTGGATGCCGGAGCAAAGCAACAAGAGCATAGGCGACCTTCGGCCATGGGCAAGCCATTTGAATCGACGAAAGCCATAGGCTGAGCTGCCTTTGTGAGGAGTGTCCTTTCACGATCACGGATGGCGAATTTCTGGGATCTAGGGATGATCCCAAGATGGCCACGACTTCCGGGTAGCTTGCATCATTCATCGGCCAGAGACCAGGTGGGTTGACTCTTCACAATTGACATAGCATGATTGTCCATTGACAACATCGCTCTCGAATCTAGTATGTGATGACAAGGCAAGGATAGTCAGCAAACTGGCAAGACTTGTGCATGGGCTACACGGAAGACACGACAAGCACTCGGCTACCGCAGCCATGGCGCAGATAACCGGGCCAGGACAAGGCGACCACACCATGGCAATGCGCAGTATCTCTATTATCCCATCAATATGTACTGGATTCAGTTACGAGGATGAAGCTATGAACCGCCCTTCTCTATCCTCAGCCAATACGACATGCAGTGTAGGATCTGTGACGCCTGTCACGTCACCGACGACCTGGGAGCTGTGCGAGACCACCCATGCACACGATGCAAGTAATCCGGAAGAAGATGGATTCTATCGCACAGAACCCATAACACTCTGCCTTATATTGACGCGTAGAGCCGGCTGAGGCCCAAGCAGAAAACTGACGCTGATATGCACTGACACACAACAATCACCAAGGACCAAAGGAAATAAACCTAAACCCCGTGATATGGGTGAAGGCGGTCCGAGACAACTGAAGGGTATTTAATAGTTCGAGGGGGAAAGGAGGAGTAAGACGCCGTAGGGTAGTCCGTAGGAAGACCTAGAAAAATAAAACAAAACCTTGACGCCTGAAACAAACACTAAGGGACGCTCCGGAGTATTTATCTCCGGAAAGTCGCAGACAAAGTCGCAAACCACGAAACCGAGTGTAGGTTCGGGCCCACGGGAGTAGAAATTGCTAGAGAAACTTGGTTAATTTTATTTCGCTATGTGAGACTCACTGGAGCTAATTGGATCGATGGCGGAGATAATTCACTCGACAGTCAGGCCTATTGGCAAAGCTAAG